>NW_015171588.1:155448-157143 GCF_001447785.1 Gekko japonicus | reverse complement strand
CCCGTCTCTAGTTCCAGCTCCTGCCAACCTAGCAGTTCGAAAGCAAGACACTGCAAGTAGATAAATAGAGACCACTTCGGTGGGAAGGTAACAGTGTTCCGTGCGCCTTGGTGTTTAGTCATGCCGGCCACATGACCACGGAAACATCTTCGGACAGCGCTGGCTCTTCAGCTTGGAAACGGAGATGAGCACCGTAACCCTAGAGTCGGACTCGACTGGCTTTCGAGCAAGGGAACCTTTACCTTTACTTTTTACCACCTGCTTTAGGTCTCATTGTGGGGTGAGAGAAAAGGTGGGACATGCATATTTTTATATACCAGCCGTAAAACAAATAAAACATTTTGGACACATTTGACAGGAAACACAGCTAAGAAATAATAGAAGAAAAAGGAGGAGGAGGAGAACAGGTGCCACATTGGGGAATAGAAGAAAAAGAAGAAGAGATTGGATTTATACCCTGCCCTCCACTACTCAAAGGAGTCTCGGAGTGGCTTACAATCTCCTTTCTCTTCCCCTCCCCACAACAGACACCCCGTGGGGTGGGTGGGGCTGAGAGAGCTCTTGACAGAAACTGCTCTTTTTCAAAGACAGCTCTTATCAGAACTTTGGCTTGCCTAAGGTCACCCAGCCAGGTGCAAGTGGAGAAGTGGGGAATCGAACCCGGTTCTCCCAGATTAGAGTCCACGCACTTAACCACTACACCAAACAGCAGCTATCTCTCGGTTTCCACTTGGAGGCATTAGCAACCGGGATCCCGGTCCTTCCCTTCCCCCCGGCCCTTAAGGTGAGGCCAGTTCACCCACCGCTCCGAAAGGTGGCAGGAAAAGGCAGAACAGCAGAGAACGGACCGGTTCCGTTCAAGAGGGAGGGGGTCATGGCTCAGGGGCAGGGCGTCTGCTTGGCACACAGAAGGCCGCAGGTTCCGTTCCTGGCGCCTCCCGCGAAAAAAGAATCAGGTAAGAGGTGATGGGAAAGGCCTCTGCCCGAGAGCAGGGAGAGCTGCTGCCGGCCTGATGGACGAATGGTCAGACTCGGCATGAGGCTGCGTCTGGGTGTTGCTCAGGGCCACAAGGTCTTCCAAAATGCCGGATGTGTTTTTTGGGTTTTTTTACCTTGAGGTCTGCATTGAGTACCCAGATCAAGGTGCAGAGGTTCGAATTCGTGGGGCATTTCAAGGCGACGAAGCCCCCCGGCCCATTCTCTTCCCTGGGGAAAGACAAAGAGAGGTTGCCTGTCAGAAGACCGGGACCAACCGCCAAGGGCCTGGGTGTGTTCCTGGATGCCGCTTGATCGACGGAGGCCCCCAGGTCGCAAACGCTGCAAGATGGGCATTCCTCCAGCTGCGACAGATCAGGCAACTGGCCCCCTTCCTGTCTCGCCCTGACTTAGCCACAGTAATCCCCGCGATGGTCACCTCCAGGCTAGACTACTGTAACACGCTCTACGCGGGGCTGCCCTTCAGTCTGATCTGGAAATTACAGCTTGTCCCGAATGCAAGCGGCGCGGGTCCTTACTGGGACCCCATCGAGGGCACATATTCAACCAGTGCTTCGCCAGCTGCATGGGCTCCAAGTTGAGTCCTGGATCAGGTTCAAGGTTTTGGTACCGCCAGGGGTCATAGAAAAAGAGGTGCAGGAGCTCATTAGCATAACTTATTTGCATATGCCACACCCCCTGGCATTACCAGAAGTGTGT
>NW_015171588.1:141834-155233 GCF_001447785.1 Gekko japonicus | reverse complement strand
AGCACCAAGAAGACAGAGCATCACTTGCCCCAGAGTCCCTATCTATACCTTGTGGCTAATAGCCACTGATGGACCTCTGCTCCCTATAAGAACATAAGAGAAGCCAATATTGGATCAGGCCAATGGCCCATCTAGTCCAACACTCTGTCACACAGTGGCCAAAAATACCAGGTGCCATCAGGAGGTCCACCAGTGGGGCCAGGATATTAGAAGCCCACCCACAGTTGACCCCCCCCCCCAAAGCACCAAGAATACAGATCCAGCAGGGCCCTTCTGATGTTCTTACCAGGGGAAGGCCTCAGCCTCTCTGCCCTGTTGTTGGCCCTCCAGAGGAACTGGTTGTCCACTGTGTGAGACAGGATGTTGGACTGGATGGACCACTGGTCTAATCCAGCTGGGCTCTTCTTATCAGGGGAAGACCTTGGCCTCTATGCCCTGTTGTTGGCCCTCCAGAGGAACTGGTTAGGCACTGTGTGAGACAGGATGCTGGACTCGATGGACCACTGGTCTGATCCAGCAGGGCTCTTCTTATGTTCTTACCAGGGGAATGCCTTGGCCTCTATGCCCTGTTGTTGTTCTGTCTTTGGGTCTCTCTTTTTAAATTATTATTATATTTTTTCCATGTTACAGTCAAACATATCCCTATTCCCATACATATTGTATACTCTACCCTCCCTCCTCCCTCCTCAAAGTTTATAGCTGTTTCTATGTCTTCGGCAATGGTCTTAGTCTTTGGGGCTCTCGTGTAATGCTATGTCAGCATTTTCTTTTAAAGTTTGGTTGTACAGTTGGCCCCAAATGGCTGTTTCCTTAATAGCGAGGAAAGGCATCAATACCGAGGCTGTGTCCGCTTTCCACAAAAACAGTTTGAATTTTGCTTCCAAGCAGTGTGACCAGAAAAATTGTTCTCTATCGATCTGTTCCTCCTTAACCTGTTCTGTGATTTTTTCTTTCTTTCACGTAGTTCATTCTGGTTTTCCCGGGCTTGGGGAAGGCCAGAGAGACCGAAAGCCATCCTACCTCACCCAACAAACTGAAAATACTGTGCAGCTATTCCTTTGCATTCTGAAATTTCACCAGACATTGCCCACACGTTTTTCAGCACTACGAGAGCTAGAAACTTGGTTTCTCAGGAAGCTGGATTTTGCACCCAGGATTACATTTGGCCCCTTCACGGAATTGCAGTATACCCCGAAGTCCTAGAGACGATTTCAAAAGCCTAGGGCATACTGCCCTAGGCTTTTGAAATAGTCTCTAGGACTTCGGGGTATACTGCAATTCCGTGAAGGGGCCAAATGTAATCCTGGGTGCAAAATCCAGCTTCCTGAGAAACCAAGTTTCTAGCTCTCGTAGTGCTGAAAAACGTGTGGGCAATGTCTGGTGAAATTTCAGAATGCAAAGGAATAGCTGCACAGTATTTTCAGTTTGTTGGGTGAGGTAGGATGGCTTTCGGTCTCTCTGGCCTTCCCCAAGCCCGGGAAAACCAGAATGAATCCAGCTTCCTGAGAAACCAAGTTTCTAGCTCTCGTAGTGCTGAAAAACGTGTGGGCAATGTCTGGTGAAATTTCAGAATGCAAAGGAATAGCTGCACAGTATTTTCAGTTTGTTGGGTGAGGTAGGATGGCTTTCGGTCTCTCTGGCCTTCCCCAAGCCCGGGAAAACCAGAATGAACTACGTGAAAGAAAGAAAAAATCACAGAACAGGTTAAGGAGGAACAGATCGATAGAGAACAATTTTTCTGGTCACACTGCTTGGAAGCAAAATTCAAACTGTTTTTGTGGAAAGCGGACACAGCCTCGGTATTGATGCCTTTCCTTGCTATTAAGGAAACAGCCATTTGGGGCCAACTGTACAACCAAACATTAAAAAGAAAATGCTGACATAGCATTACACGAGAGACCCAAAGACTGAACAACAACAGGGCATAGAGACCAAGGCATTCCCCTGGTAAGAACATAAGAAGAGCCCTGCTGCATCAGACCAGTGGTCCATCAAGTCCAGCATCCTGTCTCACACAGTGGCCAACCATTTCCTCAGGAGGGCCAACAACAGGGCATAGAGGCCAAGGCCTTCCCCTGATAAGAAGAGCCCAGCTGGATTAGACCAGTAGTCCATCTAGTCCAGTATCCTGTCTCACACAGTGGACAACCAGTTCCTCCTGGTAGCCAACAACAGGGCATAGAGGCCGAGGCCTTCCCCTGGTAAGAAGAGCCCTGCTGGATCTGTATTCTTGGTGCTTGGGTGGGGTTTGGCAACAGTGGGGGGGCTTCTAATGTCCTGGCCCCACTGCTGGACCTCCTGATGATACCTGGTATTTTTGGCCACTGTGTGACAGAGTGTTGGACTGGATGGGCTATTGGCCGCTCTATCCAAGGACTTGCTGCTGTTGCCCTGTCAGAAGAGCACCCCTGGACTCAGACCCGGGCCTCCCTGCTCCAAATCAGACGCTACCCTAAAAGCGAGGGCTTGCAAAGGGGAACAGGAAGTGGGGGGGGCCTGCGTTATTCCCACTTTCTCCCTACTCCTGCCGCAGAGATTACGCAGGAAGAGCAGAAAAGGAGAACGAAGAACCCTCCTAAAGACAACTCTCAGACTATGTCCCGATGATGGGGACGGCCCCCCCCCCGCACCGACAAGGCCACTCCCGACGCCAGGGGGGCAGCCCCTGGGCCCTCCTGTACTTACCTGGGGCTTCGGGGGAGTCCAGGGCAAGGCAGCCAAGGAGAGCTCGCCGGTAGCCCCCACGCCAGCCCCAACCGGTGATGACAGTAGAGGCGTCGGGGGATCATTTGGCCGAGTTGAGACGGCCGTGCCGGGCCTGTGGCCTGGCGCAAGAGTGCGCCTGGGCGCCACGCCCCACACAGAGCTGTCCGGTCGTATCGCACCCAAATCAGGAAGAAGTAGCGGAGGCCGCGGCCCCTCCCAAGAGTCGGCGTCCTCAATTATGTAGGGGGGCAGGGCTCGGGAGGGGAGGAGATCGGGGAGAGCACGGGGGACACTGGGATGCAAGGGTGGAGAATAAAAGGAAGCAGCAACAAGAGGGCGGGGAGGACGCCCTGGATTGGAGTAGGGCAACGCTGAGCGGAGAGACGGAGAGTGCCATCCATCCAGAAGAAACGTTGTGGTAGGGACGGTGAAGGAAACTCCCTCCCTGTTCAGGTGTCTGAGGCCCCTGCTGCTTGGACGGGCGGGTCACCAAGGGGGGCTTGAGGACTCTAGCAGCAGTGAGGGGGAGTCGTCAGGGTCGTGTGACAAGACTACTAGACACCAAGATCTCATTTTTAAAATTTTTCTCAGGAACCAAAATGGCCAGGAAGACAATCTTCACGTCCAGGCTTCCAAGATACCGCCCGGCTCCTTGATTTCCCCAACGTTTGAGAAGACGCCGAGCTAAAAACCAATGACTTTTAAGTGCGATTCCTTGAGGAAACAAGAGTTGTTGAGCCAGGCCTCCCTGGCCGGTCGCCCTGAGGCCCCCAAAACAAAGAGGGCTTGTTGGGAGACACTCGGCCAGGAGGTTCTGCTCATCACAAGACGGCAGCCGGGAGCTGCAGAAGGGCCGGACGCTCCGTCACAGGCGTGGAAGAGAGGCGGCGCTGAAAAGTGGTTCTTGGAGGACACACCCATGCATTTCAAAACTCAATGCGGGTCACGTGCAAGAGACAGGGTGTGGGATGTGCAGACGGGCACGCGCGCTCACCCCAAGTGAACTAGAGCGGCTACTTCCACATGCCAATGGCCCATCCAGTCCAACACTCCGTGTCACGCCCAGGTGCCGTCAGGAGGCCAGAACTCCAGAAGCCCTCCCACTGCTGCCCCTCAAGCACCAAGAAGACAGAGCATCCCTTGCCCCAGACTGAGAGTTCCTGTCTATACCATGTGGCTAATAGCCACTGATGGACCTCTGCTCCTAAGAAGATAAGAGAAGCCATGTTGGATCAGGCCAGTGGCCTATCCAGTCCAACACTCTGTGTCACAGAATGGCCAAAAATACAAGGTGCCATCAGGAGGTCCAGCAGTGGGGCCAGGACATTAGAAGCCCTCCCACTGTTGCCCCCACCCAGCACCAAGAATACAGAGCATCCCTTGCCCCAGCCTGAGAGTCCCTGTCTATACCTTGTGGCTAATAGCCACTGATGGACCTCTGCTCCTAAGAAGATAATAGAAGCCATGTTGGATCAGGCCAGTGGCCCATCCAGTCCAACACTCTGTGTCACACAGTGGCCAGAAATACCAGGTGCCATCAGGAGGTCCAGCAGTGGGGCCAGGACACTAGAAGCCCTCCCACTGTTGCCCCCCTCCCCCAAGCACCAAGAATACAGAGCATCCCTTGCCCCAGCCTGAGAGTTCCTATCTATACCTTGTGGATAAGAGCCACTGATGGCCTGCTGCTCCATATATTTATCCAATCCCCCCTTGAAGCTGTCTGTCCTTGTAGCTGCCACCGCTTCCTGCAGCAGTGAATTCCACGTGTTAATGACTCTTTGGGTGATGATGAAGAAGAAGAAGAAACTGCAGCCCCCACCTTGAGGCTGGGAACCCCAAGTGGAAGAAAGCACTATGTATCTGCAGGACCCAAGACAGCAGACATATTTCTTTTTTAAATTGCAGCCTTTTGTTAGACCAAGATGGGCAGCTGTGTTAAATTTGCCTGTAGCAGTAGAAAAGAGCACGAGTCCAGTAGCACCATGGAGACTAACAAAATCTGTGGCAGGGGAGGAGCTTTCATGAGTCACGGGTATCTGAAGAAGTGAGAAGTGGACTCTTGCTCTTTTCTACCGCCTGGTGTTGCTCGCATGCACTTACATCTTCTTGAGATGGACAGCAACTAAAAAAATTGGGAAAGGCCAAAAGACAATAAAACTGAGGCCCCCAACAGCCAAGCACTTTCTACCTGACGTATTTGGAAGTCGGAGGGCGCGAGCCGTGAACTGTGGCCATCCCTGCTGAAATGTAGCGGTCTCTCCTCCTTTCGATCCGACGCACATTGACAAAGTCCCTAAGATGACAGAGAGGAAAACAAGAGGTCACCAACTCAGTAAGAAAAGGAAGATCTGTCAAGCTTGTAACCCAAGTCTGGACCCACCTGGGTGACACCACACCTCCGGCAGCGCCTGCGGCCACATCGTAGGATATTGCCGTGTTGTCGTCGACTCGTTGTAAGATCTGTGGAGAGAGAAACAAGAGCAGGGTTTCGCCCACCTATGCAGACAAGCCAGTCAAAAATGATTTGGCATGGGTTTCTCCTTCAAAGAAGCCTTTTTCGTTAGAAGGCCAAGGATTTCCGACAGTACCCTACCACAGATGTTCTTTCCCCCCCCAAAAAAAAACCAATTTATTAGGTTATATTATTAGTTCAAACATACAAAACATATTACTTTTTGTTATACATCCTTTCCCTTCCCCCCCCCCCCTTTTCTGGCTTCCCACAGTGCTCCAACCTCCAGCCCATTTCTTAGTTCTTTTCTATTTTCCACTTATCTTCTATTCATAGTCTACCGGTAACGCTTTTTTCTACTAGTATTTTCTCTTAATTAACTTTCGTCTAATAACATTAACTTTTCAATAATTGTCAAAGCAAATTAAATTGTCCTTTACGTCCCAATATTTTTTCTAGGTACTCTTTAAAGTCTTTCCAATCTGCATAGAATTCTTCTGCCTCAAGGTTCTTAGGTTTCCTTTCCATTTTGTCCATTTCAACCACGAATATTAATTTCTTTATCCATTCCCCAATTTCCGGGATTCTGTCTTGTTTCCAACACTGTGCACAGGTCATTCTAGCAGTTGTGGTCATATACCACATCAATTTTCTTTTCTGCACATTAACTTCTTCCATTTTAAGTCCCAACAGCAATATTGCAGGTCCTACCACAGATGTTCTTAGGTCCTTGGTCGCCCCACCCTGATCCCAAGTGACCGGCTGAGAACTGTTTACCTGGCACGCTAACAAAGTTTTATTCCACAGGACCATCTTCTCGGGTTGGAGAATCATCTCCTGGTAGATGATCTCAGCCGGACACTGCAGGACAGCCTGCGAGGGAGGGAAGGCGGTTATAATGGCACAAACCTTTCCCGGGGTTTCACTGGCAGCCCCTCTTGGACAGCACACACTCCCGGGCTGGAAGTAGGCACGGCAAAAGGAAATAAAGGTCTCGACACTTCCTGGAGCTCCACTTACCTCCCTCTCCCTCCCCCGGTTGCCAATGACTCATTTGGTGACATGACCCACCCTGCTCCTGGCGATCCACAACACTGTTCTGTGTCAAGTCGCTCAAAGCCCCGCCTATCAACTCTGAAAGGCGGCTGGGAGTCCCTAATGAGATTGGCACACTTCCAGCCATCAAAATAAATATGGTCACAGTCCATAGACATGCAAAATTAAATCCACAAGAACTGTGCACAGTGCGCTCAATATTTCTTTAACAAAAATTGGGACGGTAGTCTCCGGAATGCAACAGAATAAATATATTATTTATTGGCTTATAGACTATTGGTTAGAAGAAGACGTCTGTCGAAACGGCACTGCATTCCAGAGACTACCGTCCCGTTGTTGTCACCTTCTATCTTTATGTACCTGAATCTATAACTTGAATGTTATTATTATTACTTTTGTACTTTCATATTCATAACTTCACGATTTTTGTTAAAGAAATATTGAGCGCACTGTGCACAGTTCTTGTGGATTTATTTTTACACTTCCAGCCCTGTTGCTTCTCCTGGGCAACGTACGTAATTCGTATTCAATGCCACCCCCCCAGGAGGGGAACACGGAGCGTGTAGCCGGAGACGTTGACATCAGTTCCCCATCCTCCCTTTGGAACCTTAAAGAGCAAAATTCTTCCAGAAGTTAGTCCTGGCCAGTTGGTACCCTACGATCTAACTGGGAAGGCAGGAGACCAAAAACTCTGCTTTTGACCCCCCAGCTGAAGGAGAAAGAAAATGGTGGGGTGTCGCCTCTCAATGCAGTGGGGTAAGCTGCACCGCTCGGGTCATCCCGGCGCCTTACCTTGAGGATGAAAACCTTGCCGTAGAAAGGCATTTCGAGGGAGTGCACCGTGTCGCCAAATTCCTGCACGAGAGGTGGGGAAGGCACGTGAGTTCCACAGTCAAGGACGGGGCACTCTTCCCTGCAGCCATTCAGTGGCTTTCGGGCACTTTGGGGGCTGATTTGGGAAGTTAAGTCAGAGGGGCAGCCCACCCCGTTTGAAGAGCACAGGACGGGGAAGAGTCTGTGAAACACGCTGTAGTAGAGATGGGACTATATAGATTTATTAGAGATCTAACTTTTTATTGGAATATAATGAAGGCCTGGTATATAGAAAGCCTCTTGTCTTTCCTGTCAGGGGGATTTTTCCAGTTGCTGTTAACAGACAAGACAATAACATTCTTTTAGCACAAAAGTAGGTATAAGGTTCATGGTTCTAATTGTTTAGGTTATAACTGCATAGTGTCTGGGTCACAATGGATCTTTTCCTTGTTATCGGAGAAAAACACTTTTGTTTCGGTGAGAACAAGCCTCGGCCGATACGACTTAGGTCATGTCAAGTAAATAGGTGACGCTATTGCATAGACATCCTTTCTTGCATTAGACCAATAAGGGAATTTTTATGTAAATGTTGTTTAAGTTTCTGTAACCAATTATGCCTTTTGAATATTATTCCCATGATGATGATATGATGATGTCATTTTAAGTATTTAACTTCATGTATTTCCTGGTTGGGCTCAGAAGGCAGTCAGTTTTGATGGGTCTTTTGGCCTGTTTTCCGTATTTCATTGCAATAAAATACAAGAACTTCCTCCTCATTTTGACTTCAATCTTCTATTTTTGACTGGATATTAATTTGTACTACAACGCTACCCTAACCCATGACGACCTCCAAATAGGCACCAAGTCAGTCCCAGGACATGTAGTGATCCTTTAGCAGGTCCTTATTTTTTTTTAGAACGTTGGTACCCTATTTTGACAAATTTGGAAGAGATTCTTGGGAGTAAAAATTATTTCAATAATTATCGATATTTTAATTTTCTCAAAACCAGTTGGTTAATATAGAATTTATAGTCGGGATAAATATATAATTCTTATCATCATAAGATTGTTATGAGCCTATTTTTGGTAAATTTCCACTAAATATTATGTGTGTTAAAATACTAAGTATATTGTACAGCTTTATGCTAAATATAACGTTTGGTTTTTCCTTGTTCTTCTAACAATATTGTTCCTTGTTTTGATATGTTTTAGTAGTTTGTTTATTAATATTAATAATTTGAGAAGTTGTTGTTAAATTTAAAAATTCAATAAAATATTTTAAAAAAGAGTCAGTCCCAGGAATGGACCTGCTCAGACTTTGTTAGGCATCCCGGGAAAGCATTCCAAAGGAAGCAAAGTCACCAACAATGCCCCTCCGCCCTCTCCTGAGTGCACCTGATTTGGTGCACAGATACGCATTCCCAGGCAAGACGAGAGTGCCAGTGTTGTATAACAGGGTGTCGGACAATGCTCCCTCTAAGCTGACGAGTCTTGTGCGCAAAAATTCTACTTTGTGGGCCACGGGCATTGAAGTTGTGAGTGAGCGATTAGAGGGAGCTGCATAGATTAGCTTGCTCTGGAGCCGTCCTTCCTGAGCGGAGACAAAAATCTGTGAGCTAGCTCACACTAACATGGGTTAGAGGGAGCATTGGAGTTGGATTGGGAGCCTAGGAGGTTCAGATTCAGATCTGCCTCAGCCCAGGGACCTTTTTGAGCCTGTGGGCAGATCTGGAATTCTGACACCCAAGGATGGGCGCAGCAATAAAGTGGCTGTTGCAAAATGGCTGCTGCAGGAGGCGGGGAAAGCCACAAAATGATTAACACAACTTAACTTTAGTCCCCCTTCTGCTGTGCAAACTGACTGATGCAGCAGCCAAAATGCTCTCTCACAGCTTTAATGCCAGGAGCTCACAAAGTAGAATTTTTGCTCACGAGACTCCACAGCTTAAAAGGGGAGCACTGCCGGGCACTATGGTCCCTACGGGCACTGTGTTCGGGACCCCAGCCTAGCCTCTTCCACAGGGCTGTGGTGAGGACGAAACGGTGGACAGAGAACCACGTACGTCACCCTGAGCTGCTTAGAGGAAAGGCAGGATAAACACACACTAGACAGAGAGTTTATGATGGGACACAGTGGAAGAAACTGCCTTGCTGAACGTGGCTTTGCTTGTTATATGTGGCCAATACACAGGGATGCGCATACTCCCCACACGACGTTCAGTGCCACGTGGACGAATTATACAGAGCTAAAATTATGCAAAACCGCCTACATTTTTTTGGGGGGGTGTATATTTTGTTCTGGGGGCCAATGGCAAGGGGACAGAGAGGGACAGACGCACCCAACCCCCATCCCTGCTTAGTGGAAACCAGCCAGGTACTTCGACTTGTGCAGCCATGGATCTCCCCTGGCAACCTTGGCAGGCATCCTCGTTTGTCTGGGATTGCTTTGGGGCATCTATGGTCCTGCTCATTCCTCCGTTTCCTCCTCTTGCATTTTAGGGCTGTAGAAACGAGCAGTCCTCAGCAGGCCCTGCTACCTGGCAACTGCCCATACCAAACGAAGAACAAGCTCCAGCTACCCCTTTGCGGGAGGCCCAAGGACACAGCCGCAGAGCTCCGCGCCAACGCTTACGGAAGACCAAGGACAAGGAACAGCACGATCGATCAGGAACCACATAGGAACTCCACCATGACAGTCCCTTCCCGATACTAGTTTTTTGATGTGACTTTAGAGTGAAGAATTCCACCACTTCTGAGAGCCTCTTGGGGCTATATAAACAGGATATGAGTTTTTAAAAGATAGTTTATAAAAGCCATGCAGCCGGTTTATCTTTCGCTGTGTTTACAGGACTTTGTTTTAAAAAGCAGAAGAACGGCAGCGGTCAGCAACTCCGGTTTGTAGGTACAGTCACCCCTCCGGAAGACTCTGCCTAATTGCTTTGGGAAACCGAACACGGCCTTTTTTTCCAGCACATCTAAAAGAATCACAAGGATTTCTCCTCTCATAGTGATGTTTTACAGGGTTGGTTGGTTTTTTTTAAAGCATTCCAAACTACTGGGGAGCTTGAAATGCACCCACACTCCAACCCGAAGCTGGCGAAAGCTGGACTCTTTGAGAACAGGCTGTTACTGGATTCAAACTGACCCACTAGGACAGTGATGGCGAACATTTTAGAGACCGAGTGCCCAAACTGCAACCCAAAACCCACTTATTTATTGCAAAGTGCCAACACGGCAATTTAACCTGAATACTGAGGTTTAGTTTAGAAAAAAACAACTCATACATTGACTTAAGATGATTCAAACAAAGTAAGGAAAGCAATCCCAAATGCTTTCATTTACTTAAAATTATTTGGCAGAGAATTCGGCACTTTAATGATGGTCTGGGCCTGGCTGGGGCGATGGCACGTGTGCCCACAGAAAGGGCTCTGAGTGCCACCTCTGGCACCCGTGCCATAGGTTCGCCACCACTGCACTAGGATGACCCACCAAAGGGGTCTTCCATCCCCAATCACTAGGGAGCTATCGGCTTACACTGCATTTCTCAAAGGTCCAGTTCTCCTCTTGAGCCAGGATCTGGTCCATTGCTTCCATGGCCATCTTGCCTTGCCGGACATATTCCCTTTCCTAGGATGAAGCTTAGATTAATTCCAAACAGCAAACAACGAGAGAGAGAGAGACAGACAGACAGACTTTGTGTCCCAATTTCCTCTCCTGCTTTGATAAAACCTTCTGGTTAAGCCAACGTGGATAGTGTGCTGACAATAAGAAAAAAAATCCACTTCTCTCTGCAAACTTGATCCCCTCCCACACCAATTGGGGCAGGCATTAATAAGTAATGCAAAAGTATTTTCCTTTTTGCTTCTTTTTAAAAACAATTAATGCATGGTTACCCACCTATGGGCTTCTGCAATAAGGCACGACCTATGCCCAGCCATGCAAACTCCTCTGGGGAAGCCTACCCACTAGGGTGACCTGGTCTCCCCTGGCCACCCGCAGGGGATGGGGGGGGGGCAGGGTTGCCAGTTCCAGGTTGGGAAACTCCTAGAGATGTGGGGATGGAGCCTGGGGAGGACAGGGACCTCAGTGGGGCCCAATGCCAGAGAGCCCACTCTCCAAAGCAGCCCTTTTCTCCAGGGGACACTGGTCTCTGTTGTCTGGAGATGGGCTGTAATTCCGGGGCATCTCCTGGTCCCCCCTGGAGGCTGGCACCCCTTCAACGCACCTACCTAACCCTACAGTGGGGCATGACTTTTCCTGCTTATCTCCTCCTCCTTATCACTTCAGTGATGGATGCGGCCACTTGCCTGCCGGCAAAACTGCTACTTAACACAAGACAAAACAGACTGGCCCTGCCGACGCACGGTTCTTGCACTCTGCCCGCTTGCCTGCAGCGGGTGGCGATGGCTGCCAGGCAGGTGGCGATCCTTCAGGGGCACGGTGACATGCCTACCAAGCCCCCAGGTTCTACAGAAGCCACGTCCTGATGGAAGCGGCGGCCCTGATGGATGACCAGAGTCGGACGCTGCCCTCCAGTGGCCGACAGGAAATGACAACTAATCACAGTTAAAAGCGTTTACTCTGTTATGTCTCCGGCATTTTTCTTCTCTTCTGGAATGTTCGCTTCCTATACACTTTGTCCTACGTCTGAACGAGATGAAAAACCCAGAGTGTTTGGAAAAGGGAAGACCGTGAGTTGAGAACTCTCCAACTTACACTTCCCTATGATGTTACCAGTGTTCCCTCTAAGCTGAGTTAGTGTGAGCTAGGTAAAGGTAAAGGTTCCCTTGCTCGAAAGCCAGTCAAATCCGACTCTAGGGTAGCGGTGCTCATCTCCGTTTCAAAGCTGAAGAGCCAGCGCTGTCCGAAGACGTTTCCGGGGTCATGTGGCCGGCATGACTAAACACCAAGGCGGACGGAACGCTGTTCCCTTCCCACCGAAGCGGTACCTATCTATCTACTTGCAATTTCTTGCTTTCGAACGGCTAGGTTGGCAGGAGCTGGAACTAGAGACGGGAGCTCACTCCATCACGCGGCACACTCGGGTCTCGAACTGCTGAACTACCGACCTTCCACAGCCTGCAGTTCAGTGTCTTAACCACTTGAGCCACCACAGCTAGCTCACAGTTTTTTAGTCTCCGGCTCACAGATTTTTGTCTTAGCTCAGGAAAGATGGCTCCAGAGCACACTGATTTATGCAGTGGCCAAATCGCTCACTCACAACTTTAATGCTACTAGCTCACAGAGTAGAATTTTTGCTCACAAGACTCCACAGCTTAGAGGGAACATTGGCTCATGTTACTATGAGCTTTAAAGCTATCGTGGTGGTAATAACCAGATAACGTGCCCTGCCCCCAGGCTGGACTGATGGCTGAATAACAAAGGAAGCCACAATATCGTTCTGGGAGAAGTGCCTTGCAAACGACAAAGCGGAATGGGGAGCCAGTGGACCAATGCCGAGGCTGCGTGGCACGTCTGGTCACCGGGAAGGGCTAACGAGGACCCTCCTGTTATAAATGCATGGACGACCCACGAGAAAAGGTCCTGCCGCTTTTCCAGGACGCTCACCGTGCTTGCTTGCAAGGGGAAGGCCACAGCTCAGTGACGGAACATCTGCTTTGCATGCAGAAGGTCCCGGGTTCAATCCCCAGCACTGCTGGGTTAAAAAGGACTGAGCAACAGGGGGATGCAAATGACCTCTGCCTGAGACCCTGGAGAAACGCTGCCCATCAGTCAGAGGATATATTACAACAAATAGGACCACAGTGTAAAGTAGCCAGTAAAACAGTAAATCACCGTGTACAAATAAACAATGTAAGTTGATTTTTATCTGCAATGTTTTAGAACTCAATTATAAACAAAATTACAACCATAACACTATAATATGCGATATAAAGCTTAGCAGTACATATAGAATACTACAGTACTAGTTTCAGACAAACGACGGAGTTCTAGTACACTGTCCGTTTGAGGGAAGCTTAGCCAATTATTATATGCTGTAGACCCAGTCACATTAGAGCTTGCTGTAGGAGCTCCCCAGTCACCAGAATAAGCACGGTAGCGTACATCAAAAAACTGTATAAGAATTAGCCTTTTGAAATATGGCTTGCAGCACTTCATTCTAATGAAGATATAAGTACAGAATGACAAACCGGAAGAAGGACTCGCAAACGGACAGTGTACTAGAACGCCGTCGTTTGTCTGAAACTAGTACTGTAGTATTCTATATGTACTGCTAAGCTTTATATTGCATATTATAGTGTCATGGTTATAATTTTGTTTATAATTGGCATCAGTCAGAGGAGGCAATACTGGCCCTGACAGGGCGAGGGTCTAACTCTGACAGCTTCAAGAGTTTATTGCCTCCTTCTC
>NW_015171588.1:121421-141472 GCF_001447785.1 Gekko japonicus | reverse complement strand
GGGGCCACAATCATCCGAGGGAAAACTCTATGGTTTTCCCTCGGATGATTGTGGCCCTGCCCCCAACGTCCCCGACGTGCTTGCGTCACTTCCGTGTGACGTGCTTGCGGTGCGAGTGCGCTTCGTGCACGCGCGAAGACTCCCAGAGCAAGGCTGGACTCCCCCGCTCCAGAACAGGTAAGCACTTGGCAACCCTAACACCAAACTTGGCTATACCAAGCGGAGAACATTTCTGAAAGACATCCTGTGAACGACACAGCTCTTTGGGGCTTCAAACCCCAGCTTGGCTATTGACTTCCAGGGTGTCTTGGGGTGGGCATCCGTGCATCTGCTGTGGAGGGCCTTGTGGGCGCACGAGCCGTCGCCTACGCCACACCACTCAGGTAAGCATTGGAGGCGAGGGCTTTAACACCCAGACAGAAGTGCATGTGAACGACAGCTGCTATAAGGTCAAGTCTACCCCAGGCTTACCTCCTCGGTCAACACCCTCTTTCCCAACAGCTCATCGTCCGACTCGTCTGAGCCTAAGAGTAGGGAGAGTAAAAGGAAACAGAGATGGAAGGGATCTCAAAGATCATCTTGTCCAACCCCCTACACCAGGTATGTCCAACAGGTAGATCGCGGAGTGGTCAGAGGCAGTGTTCACGCTAAGCTGCGTTAGTGTGAGCTAGCTCATAGTTTTTTAGCCTCCGGCTCACCCATTTTTGTCTCAACTAAGGAAGGAGGGCTCCAGAGCAAACTGATTTATGCAGCAGCCAAATCAGTTGCTCACAATTTGAATGCCGGTAGCTCACCAAGTTGAATTTTTGCTCACACGACTCTACCGCTTAGAGGGAATATTGGTCAGAGGTAGATCACCAGCCCCACTTGGTCTCACTAATGGCCTCACTAATGAGCAAAAGGGGGGGGATTAAAAATGGGGGGGGGGGGGCGGTGGAACCCAACTTTAGTGGGTTAAAATCTAATTTGAAACTTTATTTTCATGGTGGTAGATCACCGGCACATTTGGCCGGAAAAAAATAGATCACTACCTGTTCGAAGTTGGACATGCCTGCCCTACACAGTGCAGGAAATTCACAACTACCCCTCCTCCAGTGACCCCTGCTCTACGCCCAGAGGAAGCCAGAAAACCTCGAGTATCCCTGACCTATCTGGCCTGGAGGAAACTCCTTTCCTGACCCCAAAGTGGCCATCAGCATATAAGAAAGGGCCACGAGAGATCTGGTTCACCCCCTTCTTGCCCTCCCTCTCAAAATCTGTCTGAATTCACAGAATCAGCACTGCTATCAGCTGGGCATCTATCCACTGCTTAAAAGCCTCCAAAGAAGGAGAGCCCACCACCTCCAGACGCTTCTAACTGCCAGGAAGTTCTTCCTAATGTTTAGCCAAAGGATCTGGAAAAGTAAGGTCTGTGAGTGTTTGTGTGAAAAATGGGAAGAGGCATTTTTGTGCCCGTGGCTCAAAGAATTTATTTATTTATTCATTTGAACTTCTACCCCGCCCTCCCAGCCAAATCCGGCTCAGGTCGGCTTACAAAGACCGATAATTACATTAAAACCATAAGTTACGATTAAAAGATGGGACAATTATTTAAACCAGCGTGAGATTTAAAAAACAACAACAGGGCATATGCTCTGCTCGCTGGCTCCAAAGCACGGGTTTGGCAAAGGTTTCTCCCAGGGAGTGAGTTTGCAGCTCTGATGTTGCTTTATAAACGGACTGCTAAGTATGAGCCACCTTTTGCTTACTCAGCACTCTGGAACTGAAACACAAAAGTCTACCGGTGGGCCCCAGAAAGGAAGAGCCGTTCGTTACCTGCAGCAGATTCTGGAGGGGAATAGAACTGGCCATCGGAGAGCGCTCCTGAATAAAGAAGGGGTCCACGGGCCACAGCAGCCTGAGCCGCCAAGTACCCTGAAAAGGAAAGAAACAAGTACTTACGCTGACTCACGAGTAGGAGTCATTTCCTGCAGGAGCGCACAGGAGTGGAGCTCCGGCAGTAAAGAGCTCCCTGCTCCCAGCAGCCCTCAGTCAGAGCAAGAAGCAGCCAGGTAAGTTGCAGAGCTCCCCCCGGCCCAAAACAGTCCAGTGGCACCTTTAAGACCAAGTTTTATTCAGGTACAAGCTCTCCCTCCTCTGTGAGGACAGATCTGCATGTCCCCCCCCCCCAATAGCTAGCAATCCAAAACAGTCCAGTGGAGCCTGAGCGGTGGGTGTTGCCTTCTGACACACTTCCGGCATATGCAAATAAGTTATGCTAAACCTCTTTTTCTACGAAATGACCCCTGTTCACGAGTCATGACGGTCATCTTTTAAACTATCTCCCCATCTCCTGGAGGCTAACTGATGGTCAACAAAAATGGACCCTCTGTGCTCCTGACTACAGCTAAAAGACTCTTATTACAACAATGGAAAGAGAAAAGCCCACTTCCGGTAAATCAACCGACTGAGGACCTTAGAACTTTATCAATTTTTGAATGTATGGCACATAGATGGCAGTCGCCTACGGACTCATTTTTAGATATTTGGAAACGATTTACAGAAACTTACGTGGAGGTCTGCCACCATCCCTGTTGTTACATTTTTGTTTTTATGTGTTGTTTTCCTCTTTTTTAAAACTCTTATTTAATTGCTGGGTTTTAAGTTTTCCCCCCTTGCTCTTTTTTGTTTCTTTCCTTCAAAACAAATTTTAAAAGTTAAAAAAAATATAATTGTCATCTTTTCATCCCAATTTTTGCCCCTCCAAGGAGTTCAGGAAAACATAAAAGGTTATCTCCTCCTCCATTTTATCTCGACAAAAACCCTGTGAGGTAGGCTGGGATCAAAGAGAGTTAACTAGCCCAAGGCCACCCAATAAGCATCCTGGCTGAGCAGAAGAAGAAGAAGAGAAGAGATTGGATTTATACCCCACCCTTCACTCCCCGAAGAAGTCTCAGAGTGGCTTACAATCTCCTTTCCCTCCCCACAGCAGACACCCTGTGAGGTAGGCGGGGCTGAGAGAGCTCTCCCGAGAACTGCCCTTGAGAGAACAGCTCTGAAAGAACTTGTGACTGACCCATGGTCACACCAGCAGCTGCACATGGAGGAGTGGGGAATCAAACCCGGTCCTCCCAGATTAGACTCCCCGCTCCTAACCACTACACCAAACTGGCTCTCAGGGATCTGAGCAGGGATTTGAACCCGCATCTTCCCCAAGGTTGATGCAGTTACTACGCTGCACCAGCTCTAGCATTATACCCAGGGCTCAAAGATGGGCTGCCCTCTTTTGGGAAACTTACAGGAACGTGCATTAAGAGAAATCCTTCCTTCCCTGCAGGCCATGGGAACCACAGCTTCACTGGAGCCAAGTGGGGCAGCCATTAGAATAAGCAACTCCAACAGAAAGGTCAGCAGAGTTTCATCAGCAGCGCAAGCATCGGTGACACAGCAAAAAGACTGCTCCCTAATCTCTTGAAGGGGGCGGGTCACGCAAAAGCTGGCCTCGCTGATCCGTGTCCGACTCCAAAGTCTCTCAGTGGGGAGAGAGAGGAGCATGCGACCAACACTCTGGATGTGCGCCACGGTCGGCTCCCAGGAAACGCCAGTTAGTCGGTTCTCCAAAAAGAGGTGTGCGGAAAGACGCTTGCACCGTTAGATGAACTGTGCGCATTTTTGCACATCTGAAGTTGCCGTGCCCAATGCAGACCCTGCTATCCGAGGCAGAACTTGACATCTGAGTATGAGCCATCTGTGAGATGGACTAGATGGCCATGTTCTCCCCTCCTCGGTCTACAGTCTTTCGCCTCCTGGAGCATGCGTTTCTAGCCCTCGTGGTGCTACAGAGAACGACACGGGAATACCTTCCCTCCCTTCCTGTCAGCTTGAGTGTCGAGTCCCCCCGCGATTCTGAATCACTGGACCCAACAGGAACAGTCAACGTGTGCGACTGCAGCTTATATTCGGTGGCACACGATGGGCGCAAGGCGGTTCCCACGTATGCATGCAACGGTTTTGCGCAAAGGGCTGGGGGTCTCTCCACACCGCCCGTGGGCTGGCCAAACTGCCTCGCTCGGGATTTCAGCTGGAGCCCAATGCTTTTTTATCTCTGCTGGCTCTCTGTCTCCAAAGCAATTGAGCACCTAATGCAACAGAGCGCTTATCTCCCCCAAGTGATCCGGAGGACGTTCCAAACCTAATAGTGGCTTTAAAGTGCTCGTTTGCTTCTGTCATCGTTACTTTAAAAAAAATGGGAGTCCTCCTCTGGGTATCTCTGCTTTCGGATTATCTATCTGTTCAGATAATTTACTACGTGCTGCCTTATCGGTGACCTGCTCTTTCCCCTGCACGGGGGAGGAAAAAGCACATTAAATGGCCTCAAAGCACTGGAACCGGGAGTCCTAAAATGCTCACTACAAAAAAAAAATCCAGTTCTTTGCTAAGATTGCTTCCTGAAAAGTCCCTGCCTGCCCCACCCTTTTGCCCTGCCAAAAGTACAGTAACGAATATATACACTGCAAGAAACTTTTGTAAATTAATGTGTTCTGTTTATAATTATCAATCTACTTGCATGAAGTCTTCCAGAAGGGGGAGAGCTTTCATTTATAGTTGTGTTGATGCTTACTGCCGGCCCTACAAAAGACTATTTAAAAGACATAATTCATAAGTCTAAAAGTTATAGTTTTTCTAGCATAGCTTGGCTTCATAAGTTTTCTTACCACATTGTGCAGCGGGCGCGTAATTCTGGAAACTCCCGTTGGGGCTTGACTTTTTAAATACTGATGCAAAATTGACTGGTAGTTGTTAAATTGAATGAACTGAATGATATGTTATATTGAATGTAATGAATATATATACCTGACTAGGATGAGGAAAGGTTAAGGCGCTTAGGGCTCTTTAGCTTGGAGAAACAACGACTGAGGGGTGACATGATTGAGGTTTATAAGATTATGCATGGGAAAGAGCAGGTAGAGAAAGAGGTCCTTTTCTCCCTTTCTCACAATACAAGAACTCGTGGGCACTCCATGAAATTGCTGAGCGGTCGGGTTAGAGCGGATAAAAGGAAGTACTTCTTCACCCAAAGAGTGATTAACACTTGGAACTCACAGCCACAGGAAGTGGTGGCGGCTACAAGCATGGACGGCTTCAAAAGGGAATTAGATAAGCATATGGAGCAGAGGTCCATCAGTGGCTATTAGCCACAAGGTATAGATAGGGGCTCTGGGGCAAGTGATGCTCTGTCTTCTTGGTGCTTGGGGGGGGGTCAACAGTGGGAGGGCTTCTAGTGTCCTGGCCCCACTGGTGGACCTCCTGATGGCACCTGGTATTTCTGGCCACTGTGTGACACAGACTGTTGGGCTGGATGGGCCTTTGGCCTGTTCCAACATTGGCATCTCTTATGTTCTTATGTTCTTAACAGCACACAATGCACTTTATAGAATGATAATTATAAACAGAACACATTCATTTACAAAAGTTTCTTGCAAGTGTATATTTATTCGTTGCTTGACTCTCCTAACACTGCTGTTCAGGTTGCTATGGCTGCTCAAAGTACAGGCAAAGCCAAACCGGGGTGGACAGGCACCAGCACGGGTCCCCCCCCCCTCGATGTGCAGACTCACACTGCTCTTCCTCGGCCTCCTGAGGTAAAACTTTGAAATCCAGAAACCATGTTTCCAACCAGGCGAGGACAAAGGAGACGATGGGCAGGAGGTAACCGAAGGCACCTTTGGCCAGGAGCTGTGGGGGAGGGGGACAAAAGAAGAGACGTTTTCAAGTCAAAAAGTGGCAGTCGTTGGCAGCACAAACCTCCGCTGAGTTCCACCCTCCCAAATCCTCTGGAGTCAACACACACAGAAGGGGTTACTCTGCTTAGGGATTGGAACTCTGAATAGGGATTAGAGACCCCTTCAAAAATTAATTACCCCCCTTTAATTACCTCCCTTTACGACCTGAGCTAATACTGCTTAATCTATGGGAAGATACTCCAATTCCACAAACACTGTAGACTCTGTCACGTTATTAACCGCTGCAAAGACGGCGATAGCTTCAAAGTGGAAGAGGCAGGCCAGGAGGGGCAGGGTAGAAATCTAATAAATCAAAACAAATCAAGAACAAATCGGCGCCCTCAAAGTATCGTTATGGATGTTTAAGATATGGGATTGTTGTATTTTAGAAAAAAAATTACAAATAGACTGTTACAACTCGAACCTAAAAAATATCAATCGACTTTTCTTGAAAAAATGGTTTCCGGTCATAAGTTAGGTGGCACGGAATGGAATTGTTCCTGCTTACTTTGCTTCATCTGAAGTATCGATATATATAATTCCCAACATGCCCCCTGCGTGCGGATATCTAAATCCGCACATCGGGGGCCCCTGGGGGGGGGGGGCAGGGAGATTTTCCTGCACATTTGAGGCAATCCCAAAATGTGCAGAAAAATCTAAAAAGTTGAAAAAGTATACAGGGGATATTTAAATCCCCCCCAAAGTAAAAGAGCCTTCCCTGCGCATGCGCAGAGAAAGCACTTACCCACAGGAACTGTGGCTGCTTTTGGCGGTGCGGGAAGAGAAGCCTTGGCAGCCAGCAGCCGGGAGCCGCGGCCATTGCTGGGGGGGGGGGTGGAGGACTGGTGGCTAACTGCAGCTGTTGTTGCTGCTGTCGTCGTGTGTGTGTGGGGGGAATCCTGGCGAGCCCAACGGACCGCCTGCTGGGTTCACCTGCAGCAGCTGCTGTGTCCTCCTCTGTGCGGAGCTCCTGCTGCTTCGGCAGGCGAGCCACCCGGGAGCTGCAGGGAATACTCCCCCCCCACGCGAGTATCGCGGGTCCCACCTCTTGTTTATTCTGTAAACCCCAGACTTAAAAGTATGTTTTAACTTTGAACAGTAAATACTAGCTAGTTGAACTCAAATATTTATGTATGTATTTATTTATTTAGATGTATATCCTGCCTTCCCAGCCAAGGCGGGCTCATTTATATCAGACGGTTGCTAACCAAACCGTATTATTAGAAAACATGTTAAGTTTTAAATAGTTACGTTTTAGATGGGTATACTGAATAGAATACCAAGAACATTATTAATGTTAAATAGTTCGTATTGTTTGGGATTCTCTGCATCAATTGTTTTATATCTATTTATTAAAAATTATTATAATTCAAAAAAAAAAATTACCCCTCCCCCTTTTTTTTGCAAAACCAGACTGGATGGAGATTGATTTGACAATTTCTAAAGTTACATTTTGATTGGCTGTCTTCGGGCATCCTTTTTCCAGGCCACCCCTCGCCCCAAGCTTTTGAAAAGTGCCTGTGGAGAAGAGAAGGGGAACCCACTGTTACGGGGGTCAGCGGCTACTTACATCTGAGAGGATAACTTTCACTATCAGGAAGGCACTGGACACCAAGGTTGAGACCTTGGGGAGGGGAAGAAAAGGGAAGGGGAAAGGAGAGGGGGGAGAGAGAGAGAGAGAGAGCTGTTAGAAGTCACATTTCTCTCTCCCTAACAATTAAATGAATGTGCTTCTTTAAGAGCAATTTTTTTTCAAAAGATAGCCTCTTACTGCAATAATCCACCAGTGGCGGAGCCTTAGAACGGCGTATCCCAAAAGCAGCAATAAGAACCGGAAAACTGCCAAGAGCTATTTTTTTAAAAAAGAACAAAGAAAATATTCATGGGCAAGAGTGAAGGTACTCAAACACAAAAGAAATATTTTTTTTCATCCTAAATTCACAGAATCTGTATATTTTCAGAATTTCCAGAACTCTACCAGAAAAGACAAAGTTATGTGAAATGTGAAAACTTGCATGCTTCTACAACTAACCTGATGGAGAATCTGTCTGACAATCTCTTTTGCTGACTTTGAATATTTCCCCGTAAACCTTCTACAACCACCCACTGGAGAATTTGTCCAAGAAATCCCATTTGCTGACTTTGAGTCTTCCCCCATAAACCTTCCCCTGAGCTGGACTTGCAAATGACACCGTCATCAGAATACTTACAAATATGTCAAAAAAAGATGACTTAAAGTTGTAGTCGATAATTTCTTCTTTCAAATTATACTGGATGCCTTTGGAGGTCTGTGGATACACAAGATCGAAGGCAAAGAAATTAAGAAATGTCAGGAGTTTCGTAAGTAAATGACAGCTGTATTGCTACTTTCTAACGCTGTCTCTCACGCCATGGCCCACCAGGGAATGAAATCTCCTCTTCCACTCCCCTCTCCCTGCATTCTTGGCTTTCACCTTTCTTGTCTATAGTGAGTACTTCCTAAACCTTGAGCTGGGACAGACCAGCACTGTGACAAATACAAAATATTAGTCTGCTGTAAACACAAATACTCTCAGAGGAGGTTGCTTACTGCCCCTCTGCATGAGTTGCCGCTGTGAGTATGCCTGGGCCCAATTAGTAGAGGCAATCCCATCGGCTAAGACGACAATATGTCAGAGGGAGGTTAAAGAACTGTGAGCTAGCTCACCCTAACTCAGCTTAGAGGGAACCCTGCCGGGGACCCCTGATCTAGGGCTTATTTCCGTTATCTTTCGAACCAGAATCAAGAGCTCCCAGAATCAGTCCAGCCTGTTTACTCGTCCAAGGCAGAAGCGAATTCAAATACAGGACACTTCTATCCCCGGCCTGGAAGAAAAGGAGCAGCTCACCCCTTGTCCAACCTAAGAGTAAAGGTAAAGGTAAAGGTTTCCCTTGCTCGAAAGCCAGTCGAGTCCGACTCTAGGGTTGCGGTTCTCATCTCCGTTTCAAAGCCGAAGAGCCAGCGCTGTCTGAAGACGTTTCCGTGGTCATGTGGCCGGCATGACTAAACACCAAGGTGCACAGAACACTGTTACCTTCCCACTGAAGTGGTACCTATTTATCTACTTGCAGTTTCTTGCTTTTGAACTGCTAGGTTGGCAGGAGCTGGAACTAGGGACGGGAGCTCACTCCGTCATGCGGCATACTCGGGTCTCGAACTGCTGAACTACCGACCTTCCACAGCCTGCAGCTCAGCGTCTTAACCACTTGAGCCACCGCAGCTCCTAACCTAAGAGTAGCAATCATGTAAAAACAGCACCCTAAATCAAAGAGTCATGGGCAACTAGGGGGACTGCATGATGTTTTCTGGTATCCTCAGGGGACAGGCAGGCAGGCAGGCAGAGATGTCGGTCTCCAGAGCGTCCCTCGACACGCCACTTCCTCAGCATTGCCCAGGGGGCAACGAGACCCTGGCCAAAAGGTGGACTTGTGGATTACGGCGGCAGCAGCATGCCACAGAGGGATCCCACTGCACGAGGAGTGACACGGGGGAGTCCGGCACACTGGCCTTAGCCTCGGTGGCTCTGCAAGGCTGCCGCGCTGGGAGTGGCCTGGCAAAGCGCTTCCACACTGCAGGGTGCTTGTTGCTGAGGCTATACAAATGATATCTGCGCCGCTCCCCGTTTGTTTTGTGAGAATCCCAGGAGAGGCTGAAGACCCCCGTTTCCCAAAGTGGCCCCCCCAAACTCACATTCAACTCAATGATCCAGAGGAGTGAGATGAAAAGGAGGTCAAAGGTCACAAAAAGGCAAAAGGTCCGCCGGACATCGGAAATGATCTTTCTCCTCTCGGGAGAGAAGTAGTGGTGCGGGGAGAAGCCCTGGCTGTGTGAGAGCGAGGAAGCAATCGCGGGAAGGCTCTGCTCCAGGTCACCGTTCGGCAAGCCCCACGGCTTGCTCATCCTCGGGCGGAGCGGGGGAGTCCTCGGGGGCTCGCACGCGGACGCGTCATCCGTGACCTCACCCACGGCTCATCGAGGCTGAAGACCCCCGTTTCCCAAAGTGGCCCCCCCAAACTCACATTCAACTCAATGATCCAGAGGAGTGAGATGAAAAGGAGGTCAAAGGTCACAAAGAGGCAAAAGGTCCGCCGGACATCGGAAATGATCTTTCTCCTCTCGGGAGAGAAGTAGTGGTGCGGGGAGAAGCCCTGGCTGTGTGAGAGCGAGGAAGCAATTGCGGGAAGGCTCTGCTCCAGGTCGCCGTTCGGCAAGCCCCACGGCTTGCTCATCCTCGGGGGCTCGCGCGTGGACCCGTCATTCGTGACCTCACCCACGGCTCATCGGCTGGCAGGAGACAAAAGGGAGAAAGAGACACACCCCCTTAGCGACTTCACAGCTCCCTTCCTTCCAAGAGGGTCGGGAAAGCCCCTAGGGAGGTCATGCTCTTTTATGCTTACAACAGCCCTGTAAAGTAGGATCGGCCGGGAAAGCGCAACTGGCTCATGGTCACCCAGTAAGAGAGTGGACAGGCAAAGGGACTGCTTTTAACCTAAGGAACATTAGAAGCCCTGGCTGTGTGAGAGCGAGGAAGCAATCGCGGGAAGGCTCTGCTCCAGGTCACCGTTCGGCAAGCCCCACGGCTTGCTCATCCTCGGGCGGAGCGGGGGAGTCCTCGGGGGCTCGCACGCGGACGCGTCATCCGTGACCTCACCCACGGCTCATCGGCTGGCAGGAGACAAAAGGGAGAAAGAGACACCCCCCCTTAGCGGCTTCACAGCTCCCTTCCTTCCAAGAGGGTCGGGAAAGCCCCTAGGGAGGTCATGCTCTTTTATGCTTACAACAGCCCTGTAAAGTAGGATCGGCCGAGAAAGTGCAACTGGCTCATGGTCACCCAGTAAGCTTCACAGCCCGGTGAGGAACTGAACCCTCTATGAAATCACAACGGCTCCTGTGGATGTTATTTGCATTAAAAAATGTGGGGAGCTGAGAAGCTGGGCAGGAGCGGGAGAGCTAAATAGAAGGCTGTAGAGCAAGCTGGGGGGATCACACCCACACTCAGCCCCCTCGCCTGGCCCATAGCTACGGTGGGGCTACTGGGGGCTCTACCCCCTTCCTTTTTTTAAAAGCCCCCCGTAGGGGATTTTTAATTGCATTTTCTATGAACTACAAAGAAACAAGGGAAGGTTATCTACAAACTATGGGTGAAAGTAAAGAAACCCACTAAAACCCCAAGAGATGGAGGTTATACAATGCTTAAACAAATTAGCTTTGACTTTTTTTAACAAACAAGATTTGTAAACGTTGAAGGTAAAAAGGTGAAGGTTTCCCTTCCTCGAAAGCTAGTGGAATCCGACTCTAGGGTTGCGGTGCTCATCTCCGTTTCAAAGCCGAAGAGCCAGCGCTGTCCGAAGACGTTTCCGTGGTTATGTGGCCGGCATGACTAAACACCGAGGCACACGGAACGCTGTTCCCTTCCCACTGAAGTGGTCCCTATTTATCTACTTGCAATTTCTTGCTTTGGCAGGAGCTGGAACTAGAGACGGGAGCTCACTCCGTCATGCGGCACACTCAGGTCTCGAACTGCTGAACTACCGGCCTTCCACAGCCTGCAGTTCAGCGTCTTAACCACTTGAGTCACCGGAGCTCAAGTTGAAAGTGATCTTCAAATCTTTCGCTTGTTGCCCCCTTCCTTAAAGGCTCCCCTTCTTCCCAAAAGTATTTAAAAGGATCCTTTAAATGCCTTTGAGGAGAAGGGGGTGGTGCGCATCTCTCTCCTTCCTGCAAGATTGAAAGGGCCCTCTGCGGATCAGCTGAAGGGACCTTAAAATCTTGCAGGAGGGGAGGGAGAGGTGTGGGCACCCCCCTTCATTATGGCAAATAATGGCAGCCCCCCCCCCAGCAAAAAGTTTGCCCCAGAAGCCCCACAATCCTGGCAACGGGCCTGCTCCTTGCACACCTGTCTTCCTGCGGAACGGAGAGTGGACAGGCGAAGAGGAAGCAAAATGGTGCCAAACAGACGGGCCTTATCCTGAACACCAATAGATGGGAAGCATTTGCGTGCCCCAAGCAAGAGCCGAGAAACAGAGCTCGCCTCCGCCTTGCAAAGACATAAGGACCAAAGTGCTCTGCCGGGTTAGTGCGCTGTGGTCAGCAAGATGCCCTGGACTGCAGAGGGGCCGTTTATAGCTTATAGAGGCAGAAACATCTCTCCATATATCACTCCAGTATCTTAGTGCAGGGCACTGCTTGGGCCAAAACGGACCAGGATGGATGCCAGCCAGGGAAAGCAATTTAAAAATGCGAATCATTGTACATTTAAAAAGGAACCAGAAATACTACTTTTGGGACTAAAAATGGAAGAGGTTAATGTATCAAAGAGAACTCTGTTGTGGTATATGATAACTACAGCAAGAATGACATATGCTCAGAATTGGAAACAGCAAGAAGTCCCGAAGATTGAAGATTGGATTAAGAAATTATTATTTTCAGTTGAAATGGACAAACTGACAAGAAAGTTGAATAATATGGAAGCAGAAGATTTCTATAATGACTGGAAGGATCTAAAAGAATACTTAGAAAAGTATTGGGAAGTAAAAGACAATTTGTTTAGTTTTAATAATTATTAATCATAGAATGCTTGGGAGATAGGATAAGTTAAAAATTAATTACTATAGTGAAATAATAGTTACCTAGTGAATTACAAAAAGAAAATTGTTGTTGTAAAAATTAATAAAGAGATGGGCAGGAGGTCGAAGCACTGTGGGAAGCCATATATTAGGAAGGGGAAAAGGGAGGTGGGTAGGGTATGAAAGGGACAAATGCAAAAAATTTAATGTTGATTATGAATGTTTATATCCTAAATTTAAAAAAAATGACAAAAATAAAAATAAAAATGTGAATCAGAAGTGGCTGCCTGGCTACGACTCCCTCCTTCCCCTGGGTACATGACTTTAGAACAATGGGTTGCCCAGGACCTACTGATTCACTCAGCATAATCCCACCAACACCCCAGCCTCACTTACGCATACCAATTACCCCTTAATTAAGAGGCAATTTATCAACGCTTAAATCTATTCACCTTCCCGATTGTGTACTTGTGAAGCCGTCAAGCCTTCATGCATTTTTGTCTACCTCCAGTTAAGCCATTTAGTCATTGTTTTCCCGTGTCATCCCCACCTGAGGGTACATTTTGCCCTATAACTGGACACACCCTGCTGCCCCAGCAGTGTCTGTGTTCTTGGATCCCCTGCACACCCCCACTTGCATGTGGGCTCTCCTCTCTTGCTTCCTGAAATGCTGGCTGTTTTGCTACTTCCGTGGACGTCTTCAAATTTGATAATTATTGCCCTTCCCTAAAATCGTTTCCCTCTTTTCCTCCCTGTGTTTCTCTTAGTTAGCCCTTTTGTACGTGCTTATCGTGTGCATTTTGGTCTTGCACTGTAACGCTCTTTACATGGTGCTGCCTTTGTCGTAAATCCGGAAGCTGCAGCTAGTGCAGAATGCGATGGGCACGACATCGCTTAGTGATCCCAGGCCCCAGGGAGGCCCGGCTTGCTGCAACCAGGGCCAGGGTCTACTCAGTGGCGGCTCCTACCTGGTGGAATGAGCTCCCGGAGGATCAGGGCCCTGCGGGACCTGGTACAGTTCCACAGGGCCTGCAAGACAAAGCTCTTCCACCAGGCTTTCGACTAGGAGCCGCCACTACCACCACCACCAACGAGCCCGGCTGATAACTGGGAACGGAGCGGCCCTAGGACGATCGAACTTCAGTGGCGCGATGGATCGGTACCGTTGCACTGGGACGGAGACAACATCTACTGGACACCATCTTGTCTTAATTCAAGAGTAACAGCATTGAGCGCTTTATGTAAGTTTTGGTCATTTATTCTGTTTTATCCTGTTTTTTAAATTTTAATAATAATAATAATAATAATAATCTTTATTGTCATTGTACATAGTACAACGAAATTAAAGGTGCAATCATTCGGTGATCTACAACCATACTCATATACACTCACACAACCATTCACAACCATCCCATAACTCCCTTAAGGTTCACATTGCAACTTAAACCACCAATGTCACCCAAATTCCAACATCATGCAGCATTTAAAGCAATAATAGCTCTCGAATAAAAACTATTTTTTAATCTGTTTGTCCTTGTTTTAATTGTCCTATATCTTCTACCCGAAGGCAGCAGTTCAAACAGGGAGTGTTCAGGGTGTGACAAATCCTGCAGAATGTTCTTTGCTTTTTTCAAACATCGAGAACTATACAATTCCTCCAGGAATGGGAGAGGGCAGCCAATAATCTTCTGGGCTGTGGTGATAACTCTCTGGAGTGCTTTCCTATCCACAGCCGTACAACTGGCAAACCAGGCACAGACACAGTATGTTAAAATGCTCTCTATTGACCAACGATAGAAGGACATCAGTATTTTCTCACTCAAGTTATTTTTCTTTATGTATTGGCACATGGTGCCCCTGTTTGTTAGCCGCCCTGAGCCCATTCGTGGGGAGGGCGGGGTAGAAATTTAAAAAAATAAATGAAAACCTTTCCAGTTGAACATCTGCCTGGTTTATTTGAGAACTCTCTAAAAGGGAAACATCCGGGTACCTAGGTGGAAAATCCCACTTACCCGCCTCTTGCTCTGTCTCCTTTAGCTAATTCCCCCAAACTTAATCGGTGACGGCCTACGTTGGGTAACGGAACGACGCGCAATCAGAGCACGGAAGCCCTGTTGGTGCCACGCACCTTGAAAACTGGGAGCCAGAGATACAGGGCCTCCAGGAAGAGATGGTGAAGGTAAAGGTTCCCTTGCTCAAAAGCCAGTCAAATCCGACTCTAGGGTTGCGGTGCTCATCTCCGTTTCCAAGCCGAAGAGCCAGTGCTGTCCGAAGACGTTTCCGTGGTCATGTGGCCGGCATGACTAAACGCCGAGGTGCACGGAACGCTGTTCCCTTCCCACCGAAGCTGTACCTATTTATCTACTTGCAATTTCTTGCTTTCGAACTGCTAGGTTGGCAGGAGCTGGAACTAGAGACCAGAGCTCACTCCATCATGCGGCACCCGGGTCTCAAACTGCTGAACTACCGACTTTCCACAGCCTGCAGTTCAGCGTCTTAACCACTTGAGCCACCGCAGCTCCTATCCTACCCCCTAAGACTCCGTGTAGCCTTTATTAAATTTAGTCTAGACTGGCAGCTACTGCTAAGGCAGCAAGTTCCATAAGTTAACTATGCACTGCTTCGCCACGGCACCCTCCCATATGCTTGCTGTCCTCTGCCTTGGCGGTCACTGCCTGAGACTCTTCCAGCTGGACACGCTTGCCTCTCTTTGGCCATCCTACCCTTTGGCTCCTCGACTGCATGGGGAGTCGAGGAAAGGAGCTTTCGTCTCCTCTTCCAGCTCCGCTGCATGACACAGTCCTTTCTTTCTTTTCTTAACCAAAATATTTTTATTTGTTTTAGTTACAGAACAATACAACAATTAACAACAATTGTAAGGTTTTCAGTATGCAAGACAAAGCATCCACTCAACTAAGGCAATCTTATAATCGTACAATCAAAACCAAAGCAAATAAATCTAAATCTAAAGAAGTAACAATGAATATTTTGCTTTACGAATAGCCTCCAATTCAAAGGTTTCAAAGGTAAGTTTGTCAATAATGGGGTACCATTTTCCGATTGGGTTGAGTAACTCACATTCGTTTTGATCAGTATTGTTATAAATTGAAATAGTTTCAAATAAGAAACAGTCCCAAATTTTGGAGAGCCATAGTTTAATTGAAGGCGGGTTACTATCTCTCCATTTTTTCGCTATGACATTTTTTTGCGGCAGTCAATAAGATATTTATTAATTGTTTCAGGTTATTTGAGAGGTCGCTCTCAGGCCATATACTGAGTAGCATAAGTTGAGGATCTAAAGGGATTTCATATCCTGTGAGGTTTAGAATCTGCTTTTTCACTTCAGACCAAAATTTGTTTATGTGTTTGCAAGACCACCAAGCATGGTAGAAAGTGACTTTCTCGCCGCAAAGTTTCCAACACAGAGGGGAGATAGATATGCGCTATTTTGACTGGTGTTAAATACCACCTTGAGTTTCTAAAATTTCGGATGATTTTGAGATGTTGAGTTGCGTTTTCCATATTGTGATCCATGATGACACAGACCTCTCTTTTGGTCACTCCTGAATTCATCACCCCCCCCCCCCAAAGCTTCACTCAGGGCACACTACTTCGAGTATGATCAGAGAGGGAGGAAAAATGGTCTTACACGTGCATAACTGCAGAACAAACCTCTATCGTGCTCCCCCATCATCAGTTTGGTGTAGACTCTAATTTGGGAGAACCGGGTTTCATTCCCCACTCCTCCACTTGCAGCTGCTGGATGACCTTAGGCAAGTCATAGTTCTGTCAGAGCTGTTCTCTCAAGGACAGTTGTTGAAAGAGCTCTCTCAGCCCCAACTACCTCACAGGCAGTGTTGCCTCTAAGCTGATTCAGTGTGAGCTAGCTCAGTTTTTTCTGCCTCTGGCTCACACATTTTTGTCTCAGCTCAGGAAGGACGGCTCCAGAGCAAACTAATTTATTCAGTAGCCAAATTGCTTGCTCATGACTTCAATGCCATTCGTTCACAAAGTAGAATTTTTGCTCACAAGACTCCACAGCTTCGAGGGAGCATTGCTCACAGGGTGTCTGTTGCGGGGAGGGGAAGGGAAAGGAGTTTGTAAGCTGCTCTGAGACTCTGAGTGAAGGATGGGGTATAAATCCAATCTCTCCTTCTCTTGAACGAAGAAATCTTTTCAGCCTTTCACCACAGGAAAGGAGTGTTCATTCGTGCTCAGGTTTTCTGCACTTTTCTCGACTTGACACTCTTCTGTTTGGAAACGGGATGACCAAATAAACGTACCATGTTTGACCTTAGCTCCACAGCTGCACTAGCTAGAACGAGAAGTATGGAAAACACTGGGGTCATCCTCGTCCCCCCCCCTTTCTATTTCCTGAAGCCCAGATGGGGGTGGGTGGGGGTAATGCGCCCCCCTCCCCCCATACACCAAGAGCTGCAACTGTTCCATCAGATGTTGGTTCGGAGATTTGGAAAGAAGCAAAGGTCAGCTAATCCTTCCCCAAAGACGGGAGTGGGCCTGCAAGACGTTTCTGCAGTGAACGGGGCAGCGGATTTGTAAAGCAAACAGCCAAGCCCCTCTGCCTGCTTCAAGGCAGATCCGGCCAAGAGCAGCTGCCCGCCTCGTACCTCTCGCGGATCAGACCCTGAAACCTCAGCCGCCACACCTCAGGATCCCCCTCTCCACACAGACAGACCAGAAGAATCTTGCTCCCGGCTGCTTCCCCAGAGCTGGGATCCAGGGGATAATGAAAAAGGATTTCAGGTCTACGAGGAGTGAAATGTCTGAAGAATGGTTCGTTTCCGAACCAGGAAAACAACTCCCAAATACAAAGGACAAGCGAAGGACCTGCAAGGAATGGCAGCCGGGGGGGGGGGGTCACGTTGTCCCCAGCCTTTCCATTTCCTCTTTCTCTCCCTGAAAGCCCCCGTAGCCTCTCCTCCTTTCCTGCTTCCTTCACTTCTTCCCACCCACCAGCCAACCTACTTTTATCTGCCCCCATCTCCAGCTTTCCCTCCCTCCCCCTAGCAGCCAGTATCCGGGAAAATTCCAGCCGGGTTGCGTAGTACTTATAAAAAAACCAAATTACATTTTCTTTTGCAAAGTTGGGGTTTGCTCAGGTTTGTAGAAGGAGCTGCCTTGTCTGTTCACGGCTCCAACCTCCAGATTTAAGTATCCACAGATTTGGCCAGGTTAAACATTAGATAAAGGTAAAGGTAAAGGTCCCCTTGCTCGAAGGCCAGTCGAGTCCGACTCTAGGGTTGCGGTGCTCATCTCCGTTTCAGAGCCGAAGAGCCAGCGCTGTCCGAAGACGTTTCCGTGGTCATGTGGCCGGCATGACTAAACACCAAGGTGCACAGAAACCCTATTGCCTTGCCACCGAAGCGGTACCTATTGATCTACTTGCAATTTCTTGCTTTCGAACTGCTAGTTTGGCAGAGAGCTGGAACTAGAGTCGGGAGCTCACTCCGTCATGCGGCACACTCGGGTCTCGAACTGCTGAACTACCGACCTTCCACAGCCTGCAGTTCAGCGTCTTAACCACTTGAGCCACAGCAGCTCCTAAACATTAGATAGATTGATATAAATACCTAGTGGCGTTTGCCCTGACTTGGATGTCCCAGGCTCGCCCGATCTCTAAATAGGGTCAGGCGTGGTTAGTAGTTGGATGGGAGACCACCAAGGAATACCAGGGTCAGAATGGCTTTGTTTGCACTGGCGGCAAAAAAGATAAGACTGGGTCCAGGACTTACTGCAAGTTATTGATGTATAAAGTCTGTTGTGCTTTGATTTATTTTGTGTTGTTATGGCCAATGGCTAAGACAATAAACTAAACTTGACTTGAATACCAGGGCCACTATGCAGAGGCAGGCAATGGTGAGCCACCGCTCAATGCCTCTTGCTTTGAAAACCCTATGCCAGGGGTGTCGAACTCATCTCTTATGAGGGCCGGATCTGACATAAATGAGACCTTGTCGGGCTGGGCCACGTGTGTCATAAAATGTAACGCCAGGGAGTGGAGATATGAACTTTATAAAGGACACAAACACAAAGGGCTTCTTTTTTTAACTTAAAATGAAAACATGCTTAAAACATCAGCACTCTTGCAATATTTTGCTTATTTAACAGTCTCTGGTAACTGGCACCTCTTGCTCTGGATTATTGCATCAAAAATGTCTGTGCTGTCGCCATCTTGAGTATGCTGTTCAGGTGCGTACCTGTAAGCTGCAAACCTGCAACATCCTGTTCTCCTTGGGCCAGTCACACATACTCTCAGCCTAACCTGTCTCACGGGGGCTGTTGTGAGGATAAAATAGAGACAGGGAGAAGGTTCTAGGCCACTTTGGGTCCCTAGTGAGAAGAAAAACGGGGTACAAATGAATAGAATAAGCTTATGATTATGTCACCCCCCACCCAAGTCTCACTCTCTCTCACACACACATGTGTGTATGTGTGTGTCCAAGATGATACTCAGTCTTGACAGGAGTCTGAATAGACCTTGGTTTACTTGAAAAATGCAGGGCTCTTTTTGTAGCAGGAACTCCTTTGCATATTAGGCCACACACCCCTAATGTAGCCAATCCTCGAAGAGCTTGCAGAGCTGTTCTTACAGGAGCTACTCTAAGCTCTTGGAGGATTGGTTACATTAGGGGTGTGTCACTTAATATGCAAAGGAGTTCCTGCTACAAAAACAGCCCTGAAAAATAGTACCTGATCCTACAAGCTGCTGCCAGTTTGATGTAGTGGTTAAGTGTGTGGGCTCTAATTTGGGAGAATCGGGTTTGATTCCCCCACTCCTCCACTTGCAGCTGCTAGATGACCTTGGGCAAGCCATAGTTCTGTCAGAGCTGTTCTCTCAAGGACAGCTCTCTCAGCCCCACCTACCTCCCAGGGTGTCTGTTGTGGGGAGGGCAAGGGGAAGGAGTTCATAAGCCGCTCTGAGACTCCTTTGGGTAGTGAAGGGCGGGGTATAAATCCAGTCTCTTCTTCTCTACCCTATGTTGGCAATTCTCGAACATTTCAAGATCTCCTGGGTTTGATTCAAGGTGAACGGGAGGCTGAAATGCGCCTGTTCCTGGCAAGCCTAGAGATGTGAAGGCCCGGGAAAAAACCAGGAAAATTCGGGGGGAAACCGGGTTTTCCCCCATTTTTTTCCTGAAGCTTTTTTGTTTTTTCCCCGAAAAATTGGAAAAATTGAAAAAAGAAAAAAAAGAAAAAAAATTGATTATGGAACGTTTTATTTTAACATGATGAATAAAATATTTTAAGACAAGGTGTTCAAATATTTTCCAAATCATTTCTAAAATATATATATATGGTATCAGATTGATCTAATTTCTGTGCACTGAGGACAAGCAAGTCCTAGCTTACAAACTGAACTCTCCAATGCAAGAACAAGATGCATTTCTTCCTTTAGGAGGTGCGATTGTCAGAAGAAAATAAAAAAGTTTCAGTTTTGTTTTTGCATGTGGGTGGGTATTCTGTTTGTAATAATTGTTTGGATACACTATATTTTTAATATGCTAGTTGTGATAATTTCATGCCAAGTAAAAATGTCCATAGTCATATTTTATGTTCCTAAAGTAACAGAATGACTTTCAATCTAGAAAAGACAAAAGAAATGCTAATGTAGCATTTTTTTTCAATTTTTCCGAAAATTTCAGTTTCCCCTCGAAAAAAAACGGGAAAAAAACGGGTTTTTTT
>NW_015171588.1:120207-120337 GCF_001447785.1 Gekko japonicus | reverse complement strand
GAGAGAGAGAGAGAGAGAGAGAGTTGTGTGTGTGTGTGTGTGTGTCTGGTCGAGAGAGAGAGTTGTGTGTGTGTGTGTCTGGTCGAGAGAGAGAGAGAGAGAGAGAGTTGTGTGTGTGTGTGTGTGGTCT
>NW_015171588.1:113203-119943 GCF_001447785.1 Gekko japonicus | reverse complement strand
AACAGCTGGAGGGCTTCTAATGTCCTGGCCCCACTGCTGGACCTCCTGAGGGCCCCTGGTATTTCTGGCCACTGTGTGACAGAGTGTTGGACTAGATGGGCGTTTGGCCTGATCCAACATTGGCGTCTCTTATGTTTTTATGTGTGTGTGTGTGCGTGTGTCTGGTCTAGAGAGAGAGAGAGAGAGAGAGAGGTGTGTGTGTGTGTCTGGTCTACAGCACACCTTGACAAAGTTTCCTTGGCTTTAGGAGCTCACCTCCCAACAACTGAGGAGCCAGACTAATTTTTTTAGCTTTCAGGGTTGTATATTTTAATGCTCATACTTTCTCATTATTACTACTATAAACCCTAACCGTAAACGCTTCACAGTTGGTCATTTTTAAAAGCTTATAACAAAGGGTTGTCCCGAGCTATTCAGACATCAGACGCTAAGAAAGGGTCAGCCCTGGTTAGTATTTGGATGGGATTGTTATTATTATTTTCATATGGCATTGTGTGTAGTGTAGCCAGGAGATCCTAAGATTGTCTGGCAGCCAGAAGTGCTAGCTCTTTTTTAGCGTTATGCACCACTAGGGGGTGAGCTAGACTTGTCTTTAAGGCAAGAGATGTTTCAGAGGTGGTTTGCTATTGCCTGTCTCCGCGTCGTGACTTTTTTTCATTCCTGGGGGGTCACCAAGGCCAACTCAGCTTAGCTCCTGAGATCTGATGAGCCTGGGCTATTCAGGTCAAAGTATTTGGATGGGAGGCCACCAAGGAAGTCCAAGGTGTTGGTGTAGAGGCAAGCAATGGCAAATCACCTCTGAACACCTCTTGCCTTAAAAACTCCACAGGGCTGCCATAAGTTGGTTGTAACTTGACGGCCAGAAAAAGGTTGTCGTTAGAGATGTAAAGGCCCGGGAAAAAAACAGAATTTTTTTCTGGGGAAACAGGGTTTCCCCCCATTTTTTCCTGAAGCCTTTTTTGTCCCCCCCCCCCAAATTGGTACAATTGAAAAAAGAAAAGAAAAAAAATGTTTATGGAACGTTTTATTTTAACATGATGGATAAAATATTTTAAGACAAGGTGTTCAAATATTTTCCAAATCATTTCTAAAAATATATATATATTGTATCAGATTGATCTAATTTCTGTGCACTGAGGACAAGCAAGTCCTAGGTTACAAACTGAAATCTCCAATGCAAGAACAAGATGCATTTCTTTCTTTAGGAGGTGCGATTGTCAGAAGAAAATAAAAAAGTTTCAGTTTTGTTTTTGCATGTGGGTGGGTATTCTGTTTGTAATAACTAAAAAATGTCCATAGTCATATTTTATGTTCCTAAAGTAACAGAATGACTTTCAATCTAGAAAATACAAAAGAAATGCTAATGTAGCATTTTTTTCAATTTTTCCGAAAATTTCCATTTCCCCCCGAAAAAAACTGGAGGAAAAACGGGTTTTTTCCCAAGCTTCAAAATTTCCGGAAATTTTACATCTCTAGTTGTCGTACATAAATAAACGAGGTAACCCTGGCTGACACGGTGACAAAAAGTCAGCCTCTATCCCTTACCTAGATAAGCTTTGTACTTCTAAGAATCACCAAGTGGTACTTAAAATAAACGATTTTTGGAAAGCGGAGGCACCATCGCATACTGGTTCCTAGGGTTTGTGGAGCCCCGGTCTATATGACTGGGTGGAAGCCCCACCTGTATCCAGAAGGTAGAGCCATCAGGACAGGACAGCTGCCCCCATTCACCCGGGATCCGGCACAACGTGCTGGGTGGAAGTCAAGGGGTGTCACCAGGAACTAGAAGCAAAAAAAAAAGAGGCTCACGGCCACTGGAAACCTCGAGGGAGTTCACTGCTTGCAGGCGCCAGTACAAAGGGATCTTAGCTGATTAGGCAGTTGGTTCCCTTCCTCGAACGCAACGATCTGGCTGCAGTGATCCATGCAATGGACACCTTGAGGTTGGACTACTGCAATGCTCTCTACTTGGGGCGGCCCTTGGTGCAACTCCGGAAGCTGCAGCTGGTGCGAAAAGCGGCAGCCAGGCTGCTGATGGGCCTCCCTAGGTGGGACCACATCCGGCCTGTGCTAAAGACATTGCACTGGCTGTCAATAGCATACCGGATTCGCTTCAAGGGGCCGGTTTTGACCTTTAAAGCCCTTTATGGTCAGGGACCTGCCTACCTGAGGGACTGCCTTTCCCTGTATATTCCCCAGAGAGCACTGCGATCAGGGGCACAAAACCGCTTGGCCCTCCCTGGCCCGAAGGACGTCAGGTTGATATCAACCAGCACCGGGGCGTTCTCTTTGGCAGCTCTGACTTATTGGAATGAGCTCCCGGGTGAGATCAGGGCCCTGCGGGACCTTTCATAGTTCCGCAGGGCCATGAAAAACGGAGCTCAGCTGCACTTTATCAGCTATGCCCTGGGCTGATTTTATCTCCAGCCTAAGCCACCTAGGCGGAGGCACCGCTGAACGTGTTCTTAAACGCACTTTATTATATGTGTACCGCCATTGGTATAGTAATGGTTTTAAATTATTTATTATGTATTTTATACCGAGACCTATATTGTTTTATTGGTTCTTATGTAAGCCACCCTGAGCCTGCCTCGGCGCGGAGGGCGGGATGAAAGTTAAAGTAATAAACAAATATATTCGCTTTACCACTCTTTCGGTTCCCTGTGGGCACTGGAATATGGTAAAGCACCGTTTAACATATGAGTGCAGCCAAAGCTTTGACTGGACAACAGATGTACAGCAACAATGAGAAGTCGGACAGGTATCAATGCAAGTCACTGATTTTTTCTTTTTAGAAAGACACCTCGGAGGTGTCATTGAGCGCAACAGCAGCTACAAAGAAAAAACGTACTTCATTATTTCCCGTTGGTAGTACAGGAACAAAACGGCCGCAAAGACACCAAGGAAGCTTAACTTTGTCAGACTGCAAGCACGACCCCAATACCACCAGTTTTAAGGTAAAGGTTCCCTTGCTCGAAAGCCAGTCGAGGCCGACTCTAGGGTTGCGGTGCTCATCTCCGTTTCCAAGCCGAAGAGCCAGCGCTGTCCGAAGACGTTTCCGTGGTCATGTGGCCGGCATGACTAAACACCAAGGCGCACGGAACGCTATTACCTTCCCACCGAAGTGGTACCTATTTATCTACTTGCAATTTCTTGCTTTCGAACTGCTAGGTTGGCAGGAGCTGGAACTAGAGACGGGAGCTCACTCCGTCATGCGGCAACCCGGGTCTCGAACAACTGAACTACCGACCTTCCGCAGCCTGCAGTCTTAACCACTTGAGCCACTGCAGAACCTTACCACCAGTTTAGAGATTGCAATTTACAAAAAAAAAATTACTGGGGGAGCTGAAACACCACAGGGCCACGGGCCTCCTTGAGGAACACTGGAAGTACAAAGGTGGAGAAAACTGAAAAGAGAATTGTATCATCTCCCCCCCCCCGCATTCCTTCATTAAACTCTTGTGCTGAATTCTGCTGCAGTTCAGCTCTTCAATTATCTTTTTTAAAAAAGGGTTGCTGACCTCTGCTCGGAGCCTGGATCCCCTAGACGTCGTTTCCTACCACCACCATAAGGTGCCCTCCTATGAAATCTGCTTGCAGACAAACCTGAAACCCCCAAGGTGCAAGACTACAGAATACTCCGAAACCCCAGCCAGCTGGGTCAAACTGTGGGAGGCGAGCGAGCATTTCTGAGATGCAAGAAGCTGCCTACGCTTCCCATGATCAAATAGATCAGAACAGAGATTGGAAAGGAAGCATTTTCCTACAGAGACAGGGGGCAATTAAAAAAAAACCTTTGTCTGGTGGATTTCTTTTTTTAAAAAGACAGCCTTTCTTCTAAAGGCGCCATTTACATTTTTTTTCTAATGTGATGCAACGCTGCATTTATCCTGCACTGTCAGTACCCCAGCACGTTTGTCTAAAGGAGAGGCTTAGACTAAGAATGTTACATCTGAATTGCCTTCAATGCCTCTTAGACACCTCAGTCCCTCCCGAGTATTTTACACTGAGTGGCTCGGTAAGAGACGGGCTACTGTTGCTTGAGTAGCAACGGAATAGATCAGGGGTCCCCAACCATTTCTGAGCCTGTGGGCAGCTTTGGAATTTCCAGAGGGTGTGTGTGTGTGCTCAGCACCACCAAGATGGCTGCCACAGAAGGCGGAGTCAAACCCAAAATGGCTGCCGCAGGAGGCAGGGCCCAATGTGGTACCTCCCTCCTCAGACTTCCTGAGAAGAAGAAAAGTCTGAATGAGGAATGGAACCCCACAATGCCTAAGGCAAGGCCAGATGGTTACCAGGTTCGCCTGATCCACCAGTGGAAAAACACCCCCAAACTGAATGAAGGCAGTCAAAAACAAGCTCTGCCTTACAATGACCTCAACCAATTCCTGAAAAGCTTGGCAGGTTCCAAGGAAAGTATAGGCAGGAGCCACGGCATCCATGGGTGCCACACTGGGCTGCCCTGAACTAGACTGGGAACAAAGCCACAGATCCGACCTCGACCTTCACTCCAGCCTTAACTGGCAATCATAAGTTGCTGATGGCAGAAATCAAAACAGAGGACCCTGATGATAAGAACACGAGGAGGGGCCTGCTGGATCAGACCAGTGGTCCATCTCGTCCAGCATCCCGTCTCACACAGTGGCCGACCGGTCCCTCTGGAGGGCCAGCAACAGGGCAGAGAGGCCGAGGCCTTCCCCTGCACAATGCCCACATAGACTCCATGTTCCCAGGCCTGGAAATCTTCAGCCTCCTACAGGTCCACCCACCTCTTTCCCCACGTTTCTCCCTACTAGGGACCCAAAGCAGCTTACGTCGTTCTCCTCTCCTCCACTTTACTCTCACAACCACCCCGTGAGGTAGGCTAGGTTCAGAATGTGCGACTGGCCCAGCGAGCTGCCCCTGATAAGAACATCAGAAGGGCCCTGCTGGATCACACCAGTGGTCCATCTAGTCCAGCATCCTGCCTCACACAGGGGCCAACCAGTTCCTCAGGAGGGCCAGTAACAGGGCATAGAGACCGAGGCCTACCCTTGGTAAGAACATAAGGAGAGTTCTGCTGGATCAGACCAGTGGTCTATCTAGTCCAGCACCCTGCCTCACACAGTGGCCAACCAGTTCGTCTGGAGGGCCAACAACAGAGCATAGAGGATGAGGCCTTCCCCTGATAAGACCATAAGAAGAGCCCTGCTGGATCAGACCAGTGGTCCCTCTAGTCCAGCCTCCTGTCTCACACAGTGGCCAACCGGTTCCTCTGGAAGGCCAACAACAGGTAATAGAGGCCGAGGCCTTCCCCTGATAAGAACCTAAAACCTGATAAGAACCTTCCCCTGATAAGAGCCCTGTTGGATCAGATCAGGGGTCCACCTAGTCCAGTATCCTGCCTCACACAGGGGCCAAACAGTTCCTCAGGAGGGCCAACAAGAGGGCAGAGAGACTGAGGCCTTTCCCTGATAAGAACATCAGAAGAGCCCTGCTGGATCAGACCTGTGGTCCATCTAGTCCAGCATCCCATCTCACACAGTGGCCGACCAGTTCCTCTGGAAGGCCAACAACAGGGCACAGAGGCCAAGGCCTTCCCCTGATAAGAATATAAGGAGAGCCCTGCTGGATCAGACCAAGAGTCCATCTAGTCCAACATCTTGCCTCACAGAGGGGCCAAACAGTTCCCCTTCAGGACTAACAACAGGGCACAGAGGCCGAGGCCTTCCCCTGATATTGCCTCCTGGCTTTGGGATTCAGAGGCTCAGTGCCTCTGAATGTGGAGGTTTCCCTCAGTCACCATGGCTAGTAGCCATTGATAGACTGATCCTCCATGAATCTATCTAATCCCCTTTCAATAAGAACATAAGAAGAGCCCATATGATTGTATGATATGCAAAGTATACCTGCAGGCGCACAGTTCCACCTCTCACAGAGAGGATGTCTGGAGTTTTCCATGATAATAGTCCCACAGAAGATATTTAGAACCACAGGAGGAAGTTCACACTTCTGAACAACACAGTGTGCTTGTAGGCTTTGCCCAGAAGCTGAGAGATTTATTTAGCAAGGCAACTCTGGCGCACTCGGTCACAGACCCCTGCACTCTGCCAAGCACAATACCACCCACCGATGTAGAATTTATTCGGGGCTGGTTGAAGGGGGTAATAAGAGTGAACCGCAGTCACACGGCCAGTGGGGAAGAGGTTCGGGATAGGAACAGTGCACTAATTTGGAGACAGAAATGGTAACGTATGGGGTAGCTTTGATCCTGCCCATTCTGGGGGTATGCATAAATCGTGGTGTCCGTTGGATCCTAAGAAGATTGCTGTTCCTTGGCCCTGGCTGGAGATGCAGTTTGGTATTTGCTGGATTTGGGGTCCACCTGGTTTGGAGACCTTAGGAAGGGCTCCCCTCTTGGCGACTGAAGCCTTGGGCACCAGGTGAAGCTGGTTCGCAGACCGCCGTGAGAATCGCAGCATGCTGGCCGAAGCCGGGTGGAGGTCTGCTCAGAGACACAAAGCTTCTCTGGCCAAAGGTTACCCACTAGCAGGTGAGCTGCCCAGATGTGGCATGAACTGTGGGTCCAGGGATCCACTCTGCATGGACAGGACAGAGTGCGTTCAACAGAAACACCTGGTGGCAGAGCTGCCCTTATAACACCTAGAATTCACTGCCACAGGAGGTGGTGGCAGCTATGAGCATGGATGGCTTCAAGAGGGAACTGGATAAACATCTGGAGCAGAGGTCCATCAATGGCT
>NW_015171588.1:110283-112881 GCF_001447785.1 Gekko japonicus | reverse complement strand
CGCTGTATTCTTGGGGCTTGGGGGGGGGGCAACAGTGGGAGGGCTTCTAGTGTCCCGGCCCCACTGCTGGACCTCCTGATGGCACCTGGTATTTCTGGCCACTGTGTGACAGAATGTTGGACTGGATGGGCCATTGGCCTGATCCAACACTGGCTCCTCTTATGTTCTTATGGAACTGCCCCATGGCAGTTGGCCTCCACACACACAAGAGTGGGGGCATGTTCAAACCCCAGATGACAGCATGCTCCAGGAAGGAAATGGCCTGAAGTGCAGGCACAACAAGACCATCTAATTGCAATCCCCTCAACAGCAGCAGCGGAATGTCTGAAGAGAGAAGCCCGGCCACATTGGGGGGCCCAAGCCTGGCAGTTCAACCAGCAGCCTCTGGGTCTGCAAACTCAACGCCAGCCTTGAGCAGCCGGATGGCGCCTGGTGGACCGTGCTTCCTTCAGCTCTGCAAGCTTGCTTCCATCTCCTTGTGCTTTCCCACTTCCTCCATGAGAACCTTTTTGTTGGATTGAACTCTCTGCTTCCTCCTACCCTGTTTCCCCGAAAATAAGACAGTGTCATATATTAATTTTTGCTCCCAAAGATGCGCTAGGTCTTATTTTCGGGGGATATCTTATTTTTCCATGAAGAAGAATACGGTACACTTCGTCAGGGCAGAGTGAGCAGCAGGCAGGCAGCTTGTCCTGGCGGCGGTGCGGACGCTCTGATTAAAAGAGACCTCGCACTTCCTGTCTGCTCTGGCTGCGCGGCGGCCAACAGTGAGCTGCGCGGTGGCGCCCGCCGCTACGGCCCAGAGTTACGGTAGCTTCGGGGGGCCTTATTATCGGGGAGGCCTTATGTTCAGGGGAGGCCTTATTATCGGGGAGGTCTTATTTTCGGGGGGATGCCTTATATTTCAGCGAGAGGCAAAACTGTAAGTAGGTCTTATTTTCGGGGGATGTCTTGCTTTCGGGGAAACACGGTAGCAATCTGAACGCCACTGTTGAACCCCTGCAGGGTAACCTTTGGCTATCAGGACACCTGATCACCAGACACACTGTTTAAAGTAACGTCTTCAGCAGTCCAAAACACACCCACACAACAGAGGAGTTAAATCAGCTTGCTTAAAACCCCTCTGTTCTCTTTCTGGCCCTGCGATGGAGATTTTACGCCCACGTTAACAAGCACAGAATTCCTCCTGCAATTCATTCGCTTATCTCCCCCTGCACAATGCCCACATTGACTCCATGTTCCCAGGCCTGGAACTCCGCAGCCTCCTACAGGTCCACCCACCTCTTTCCCACTCAACCATCGCTTTATCTCTTTATTTCGCTAATTTTCATTTTACTGCATTTATACCCCACGTTTCTCCCTGCTAGGGACCCAAAGCAGCTTACATCCTTCTCCTCTCCTCCGTTTTATGCTCACAACCACCCTGTGAGGTAGGCTAGGTTCAGAATGTGTAACTGTCCCAGAGAGCTGCCCAGGGCGGAATGGGGAAGCTCACCCAGGTTTTACGGATCCTACTCTGATACTCCAAGCACTATACTATGCTGGCCTCATACTGAAAATCTTCCTGGGATCTTTCTTGGCATTTACATAACCCAGTTAATAGCAGCGCTTCTCTTATTGCTCTACTGGGGGGGTTCTAACTGGCTCTTTCAGTAAAAGGGTGGGGAAGGGCCCTTTCCAGGCCTATTTTGGCCTTTCAGGGAGGGAGGGAGCCTTGGGGCCACGCAGGCCTCACAAAAGTTGCCAGTGCCAGGCTGGGGGATTTCTGGAGATTTCGTGGTGGACTCTAAAGAGGGCTGGGTTTGGGAAGGGAGAGGCCTCAGCTGGGTATAATGCCACAGAGTCCACCCTCCAAAGCAGCCATTTTTTGCAGGGAGACAGACCTCTGCTGTCTAGAGTCCAGTTGTAATTCTGGTGGGTCTCCAGGTCCCATTTCGTGGTTGGCAACTCTAAGTCTGGCAGTAGTCTAGGGTTGCCAGGTCCCCCCTGATTTGCATGACTCACATAGCCTCAGCTGCTTGCTAACATTCATCAGCAGCCACCCTATGAAAGCCAGTGAGGTGCAGCAGTTAGAGCTTCAAAGTAGGGTCTGCAAGACCCAGGTTCAGATCCCCATCTTGCAGTGGAAGCTGACTGCGTGATTTTGGACCAGTCACGTATTTCAGCCTAACCAACCTCACAGGGTTGTTGTGCAGATAAAAAGGAGGAGGGAATAATGAAAGCTGCTTTGGTCCCCACTGTGGAGAAAGACTGTAATTTTCCTAGGTAGAGGCTGGGGGGTGGAGATGAAAAGCAGAAGACAGAGAGGCAGATAAAGGTAGGTTGGCTGTTGGGTGGGAAGGAATTAGGGTTGCCAACTCCAGGTTGGGAAATTCCTGGACATTTGAGGAGTGGAGCCTGGAGAGGGTGGGATTTGAGGAGGGGAGGAACTTTGGACTGGTGTAATGTCATAGACTCCACCATCCAGCCATTTCCTCCATGAGAACCACCATTGCCAGCCTCCGGGTGAAGACTGGAGATCACCCAGAATTACAACTGTTGTCCAGGTGACAGAGATCAGTTCCCCGGGATAAAATGGCTGTTTTGGAGGGTTGAGTC
>NW_015171588.1:99534-110252 GCF_001447785.1 Gekko japonicus | reverse complement strand
CTGCCACTGCTGCTGTGGGGGGAGAGGAAGCAGGTGGGTGGCTAGGAGCACTGCCACCACTGCTACTGCTCTGCGGAGTGGGGGAGGAAGCAGGCAGGAGGCAGAAAGAGAGTGGTGGGGGCAGAAAGAGAGAGAAAGAGTGATGAAATGGGGAGGCAATAAAACAAAGAGAACGATGACAGGTCAGAAAGAGAGAGGAAGTCACATGCATGGAGGAGAAATAAAGAGTAAGAAAAGGGGGACAGAGGGGAGAAATAGTGTGAGAGAGGTAGGGGGTGAGGAGAGGAAGCAAAAGTGTGATGAATGAGATAACCCTCCCACAAGACTTGCGGGTCTCTACTTGTCTATATACTAATAGCCAAGGGTCCCCTCTCCGTGCGGATATCTAAATCCGCACATTGGGGGCACTTAGGGGGCAGAGAGATTTTCCTGCACACTTGGGGCAGTCCCCAGGTGTGCAGAAAAATCTGAAAAGTTTAAAAAACTATATGGGGAATACTTAAATCCCCCCAAGAGTAAAAAAAAGTGTTCCTGTGCATGTGCAGAGAACGCTCTGGAAACTGTCTTGCTGCCGCCGGGGAGGGGGGTTGCGGGAGAAGGATTGGCGGCCGTTGGCTGTGAGCTGCTTGGGCCTCACTGCCAGTGCTGGGGGAGGGGGGGAGGGGGGGAAGGCTTGGCGGGCCTGGTGGGCCCTCCTGCTGAGCTCACCTGCTACCGATTCCTCCTGCTGCGGGGCTCCTCCTGCTTCTGCAGGCCGGGAGCTGTGGGGAATACTCCTCCTCCTTGCAAGTACCGCAGGTCCCACTTCTTGTACTGGTATAATACTTGAGGCCAATTTTTAATTTAAAAAAGGAAAAAGTCCCTGTAGCAAAATGCATTGTCTCCTGGAGAAAGGTTGGCAGGCCACAGCAGATGGCGCCTCCCTATTTCCTCCTTCACTGTATTTTGAAAGGGTGAGTTCTCTCCTTTCCACATAGCAGGAAGCCAGTCTCAATGGCCTGCTACTTCACAGCTATCAATTAACAGGTGGTGGCAGTGAATGCCACAGTGAAAGGAAGATGGACAGCTCCCTCCAGGAGTTGGTGACCCAACGGCAGAAGTGGGCAGAACAGGGTCTCTAGGTCAAGCAGGCCTGTTCCGTCACAGTCCCAGTGGCCCAGAGGAGGAAGGAAGGCCACTACTCTGGCAAGTAAACTACAGGGAAACCCACCATGTGGAAGCTCTGTTGCCCCTGTGCTGCGTTTGGAGCCACAAGAAGAAGAAGAAGAGAAGAAGAGACTGGATTTATACCCCACCCTTCACTACCCAAATGACTCTCAGAGTGGCTCACAAACTCCTTTCCCTTCCCCTCCCCACAACAGACACCTTGGGAGGTAAGTGGGGCTGAGAGAGCTCTGACAGAAATGGCCCTTTTTCAAGGACAGCTGTGCCAGAACTATGGCTTGCCCAAGGTCATCCAACAGGTGCAAGTGGAGGAGTGGGGGAATCGAACCTGGTTCTCCCAGATTAGAGTCCATGCTCCTAACCACTACACAAAACTGGCTCAACAACTGGGACACCACACACCCTCACCCCTGCGTGGAGATCCTCTTCGTTTATTCAGTGCTTTTTTTATCCCTCCAGGGAGCTCAGGGAGGCACGCCTACTTCCCTCCATTTCATGCTTCCAACTGCCAGCCTGGGAGGTAGGTTAGGTCAGCAGAGGGTGACTGGCCCGAGGTCCTCCAACGGGCTTCACCACGGCCGTGTAGACTCTCCAGGGGTCATTTCCTACGGAAGCGCACAGGAGCGGAGCTCCGGCAGTAAGGAGCCCAGGGGGCGGGCACATGCAACAAACCCCGCCCCCTGCTCCCAGCAGCCCTCAGTCAGGCCACAAAGAACAAACAGCAGCCAGGTAAGTTGCAGAGCCCCCCCCCCCGGCCCGACTTCAGGTACAAGCTCTCCCTCCTCTGTGAGGGCAGATCTGCGCGTCCCCGTCCCCCCCCCATAGCTAGCAATCCAAAACAGTCCAGTGGCACCTTTAAGACCAGGTTTTATTCAGGTACAAGCTCTCCCTCCTCTGAAAGGACAGATCTGCACGTTCCCCCCCCCCCAATAGCTAGCAATCCAAAACAGTCCAGTGGAGCCTGACCGGTGGGTGTTGCCTTCTGACAAACTTCCGGTGATGTCAGGGGGTGTGGCCTATGCAAATAAGTTATGCTAATGAGTTATGCTAATGAGCTCCCGCACCTCTTTTTCTATGAAATGACACCTGGGACTCTCAACGCTGAACTCCCAGCCCTGCATTCTGCCCGGACTGGCTCCCCGTCCTACTAAGCTTGACCGTTCTAATACCCGGGGGTCAGAGCCAGGGAACACAAGGGTGGAACTTGTGGAGAGTGGGACGAGGCACTTGGCTGTGTTTACGAGATCTTGCAAACTGGGGTCCAGCCCAGGATCCTTCCAGCCTTTCTAAACATGGCTTCGAAATGTCTTTTATTTCAACAGTCTGTGGGACCTGGCGTCCACTGTTCTCACCCCAGAATGAGAGAAAAAGGATACTGAGAGTGGAAACATGCATCTTTGCAAAGGCAACAAAACTTCAGCAGAAACAGAATAATTCAGGAGGACAATTTTATAAAAAGGAATTCGGTGGCAGTTTATTGCATGGTTTACTGTATGTATTATCGTCTTGGTTTTGCTGCTTTTAAAAAAAGTTCAGCGACCCAATTCTTGCATTTCTGTTTATTTACATTATTCATAGTCTGTCTTTCTCAGTTGGACTCAAAGCGGGATATGCAGAGAGAGTCAGCCCGAAGTCTAAAAACAGAACCAAAGCAAAGCATAAGTACTAAAACGATGCATTAAGCAATGCCAAATTCCATAGTAGGGCCCTAGTTTCAACAAGCTGTACACAGTCCCTAATAATTTTACTAAGTAACTCTGTGAATCATTTAGTACAGTGCAGATCTACTGCCTGCGCAGAAAAGCCCTCTTGAATAAAATGGGTTTTTTGCACAGTTTGCAGAAGGTCAGGAGAGCAGGAGCCACAACAGAGAATGGACGTGTACGGGCAGTTGTTGATTCTGCCTGTTTGTAGGTTGACACCTGCATAACATAAGAACAGCCCTGGTGGATCAGACCAATAGTCCTACTCCAGCATCCTGTCTCACACACTGACCTCAAGCCGTTCCTCTGGATAGCCAACGACAGGGCACAGAAGACCAGACTAGGGATGGGCACAAACCTCGTAATGAGCCTAAATTTGTGACGAAAATTACCCAGGTTGTGCTTTGCGAACCGAGGTTTGTGCCCATCCCTATTCACAATCCTCCCACAACCTTCCATGGCTTTTTTTGGAGGTTCATGGGGCTCGTGGTGGGAAGTGGTGGTGGGGGGATGAGAGGGATCGCTGAAATGGCTTGCATCTGTTTCAGCCTAACAGTGGGGCTGGTGCATCTGCTGTTAGGCCGAAATAGATGCAAACCATTTCAGTGATCCCTTTCACTCCCCCCCCCCCACACCCTTGCTTGGAAGAGACCTCCCTGCCGCACATAGATCCTGGGGCAGCTTCTCCTGCCTGACAATTTAAAGCAGGGGTGTCGAACTCATTTGTTAAGAGGGCCGGATCTGACATAAATGAGACCTTGTTGGGCCAGGCCACGTGTGTCATAAAAGGTAATGCCAGGTAGCGAAGATATAAACTTTATAAAGGACACAAACACAAAGAGGGTTTTTTACTTAAAATAAAAACATGCTTAAAACATTAGCACTCTTGCAATATTTTGTTTATTTGTGTCTGATAACTGACACCTCTTGCTCTGAATTATTGCATCAAAATGTCTGTGCTGTTGCAATCCTGAGTATGCTGTTCAGGTGTGTATCTGTAAGCTGCAAACCTACGATGACGCAGCAGCAGCTGAACTGGAAGAAGCAGAAGACAGCCACTTCCAATGTGAGCCTGATAGAAGCCCTCCAGGGGCCTGAACTGGCCCCCGGGCTGCATGTTTGACACCCCTGCTTTAAAGCATTGGGCAGGAGAAGCCTCCCAGCCAGGTCTGCGAAACAAGCCAGTTCACTGAAATGGAAAGGCTCGTGAAGGTTCGTGTAGCCCCACGAACGGAGAGGACCTTCCATCTTCCCAGATTGTTCCCATCCCTACCCGAGACCTTCCCCTGAAGTTGCTGCCTGGTTCTGGGATTCAGAGCATTAGTGCCTCTGAATGTGGAGGTTCCTCTCAGCCACCATGGCTAATAGGCACTGACAGACTGATCCTCCATGAATCCATCTAATCCCCTTTTAAAGTTGTTTATTCCTGTGGCCATCGCTACATCCTCTGGCAGCAAATTCCACATTTTAGTCACATAAGAACATAAGAGACGCCAATGTTGGATCAGGCCAAAGGCCCATCTAGTCCAACACTCTGCCACACAGTGGCCAAAAATACCAGGTGCCATCAGGAGGTCCACCAGTGGGGCCAGGACACCAGAAGCCCTCCCACTGTTGCCCCCCCCGAAGCACCAAGAAGACAGAGCATCACTTCCCCCAGAGCCCCTATCTATACCTTGTGGCTAAGAGCCACTGGTGGACCTCTGCTCCATATCTAATTCCCTTTTGAAGCCGTCCATGCTTGTAGCCGCCACCACTTCCTCTGGCAGTGAATTCCATGTGTTAATCACTCTTTGGGTGAAGAAGGACTTCCTTTTATCCGTTCTAACCCGACCGCTCAGCAATTTCATGGGAGTGCCCACGAGTTCTTGTATTGTGAGAAAGGGAGAAAAGTACCTCTTTCTCACTCTCTGTGTAAAGTCGTATTTTCTTTTGTGCGTCCTGAACCTGCTGCCCATCCGTGTCATTGGGTGCCCTCAAGTTCTAGTATTCCAGGAGAGAGAGAAAAAGTTCTCTTTGTCAACTCTCTACATGTATGCCATGTTCTATAATATTTTTTTATTGCAATGCTTTAAAATTTTGTAATCCCCTTTAGGTTCAGCGCAAAAGGCAGACTATACAAAGTATATAAATAAAAGTTTGTTTGGTTTAAAATTTAGCATGGGAGAAGGAATGGGCGACAAACATCCTGGATTCCCTTGCTGATATTTAACGCATTTCCCTGGAAAGAAGACAAGATTGCCTGAAAACTGTCACCTTTGGTCCTTGCGCCTGCAGCAGAAATCGGCCAGCAACTCACTAGCTGGTTCTGAAGCCAGTCGCTCTGTCAACAGAACGAGAACGAGCTAGCTTACAAGGAAGGAGGATGAGATCTTGTTTTGCCGATACTTCTGCTCCGCCCACCTCAGTTTTTCCGACTTGCCAAAGCCCTTTCACATGCTCTGTTACTCACACAGGGGCTTTCCAACCAATGTTTATTTTCCCCCCAAGAACACCAAACATATTCCTCTGGTCCTTTGAGACGCATGTATCCTTCTCCCCCTCTTTTCACCACCAAATGTACGGTCCTCATTTAAAAGAAATTTCCTGATGCGCATACTTAGAAGTGCCAACAGCTTTTGGATTCCATCAATGATACAGCACACGGTGGTAAAAAAAAAACTCCACATAAGGGTGGCAAAGCCCCTTGTTCAAATCTTGCTTCCCCCACGAACTCACTAAACAGCTGTCAGCAAGTTACTGTTTTTCAGAATCAACCCCCAACGGGCAATAAAGGTAAAGGTTCCCTTGCTCGAAAGCCAGTCGAATCCGACTCTAGGGTTGCGGTGCTCATCTCCGTTTCAAAGCCGAAGAGCCAGTGCTGTCCGAAGATGTTTCCGTGGTCATGTGGCCGGCATGACTAACCACCAAGGCGCACGGAACGCTGTTACCTTCCCACCGAAGTGGTACCTATTTATCTACTTGCAATTTATTGCTTTCGAACTGCTAGGTTGGCAGGAGCTGGAACTACAGGAGCTCACCCTGTCTTGCAGCACCCGGGTCTTGAACCGCTGAACTACTGACCTTCCACAGCCTGCAGTTCAGCGTCTTAACCACTTGAGCCACCGCAGCTCCCAACGGGCAATACAGGAACCCTATTAGACTACCTTAGAAGGCGGCTGCAAGGATCACTTCTGTCAGCTAAGCTGCCATGAGTGTGGAGAGGCTTTCTAATTGCTTTGCATTCCTTCCCATGCGCTTAATTGCTTCAAAGCTGCAACGCGTATTATCTGTAAAGGTTACTGGAGGAGTTTGTGGTGTCTATCTTCCGTGGGAGCTTCTTCGTTCCCAGCTTCGCAACCGTTAGAGAGTCCGCCAAACTCCCGCACGCGGGAGTCCACCTAATTGGGTATTGCTGGGGGGGGGGGGGCGCATACGAATGCCCTATATCCTATTATGCGCACAGGTAGCCCGCCATTCCTAACAGTGTTCATGTTATTGCATCTATGGCTTTTCAATAAAAGTAAAACCTTCCTAGAAGCGTGTACTTCGTTGTTTTGCTGTGGGTCCTGACAACTTCCTTACGACTGTGCACAGGCCGGCACGCCCCCTTCATGCTATTCCTGAAACTCAAGGTTATGTACAAAGCATTCCCTGGAGGCCTCTCATGGAGACAACCGGTTTAATATCAGGATCATGATGTATGTGAAGAAGACACCACATAAATTATCATTATTCCTGATCAGTGGCTGCCATGCATTTCAAACAAGGCATTTATTTTATTTACAGTCCAGCATTATCAGTGCGGCAAGGCAGATAACCGAGTCGAAAGCCTTGACCCGGATAGCCCAGGCTAGCCCGATCCGGTCAGATCCCGGGACCTAAGCAGGGTCGGCCCTGACTGGTATTTGGATGGGTGACCTCCAAGGAATACTAGAGGCGTGACGCAGAGGCAGGAAATGGCAAGCCACCTCTGAAACGTCTCTTACCTTTAAAAAAAACCCAGTCTAGCTCACCACCTAGTGGTGCATAATGCTAAAAGAGCTAGAACTTCCAACTGCCAGGCGATCTTATGATCTCCTGGCTATAAACACACTGCCATATGATAATTAATTAGCAATGCAACGCAACAGTATAACCATATGGCATACATAAAACAGGATCACAAAAATAAGAAGAAAATGCAGTAAAAACACGATAGCATATACAACCAACAGTATACTGAGAGTGGAACATCAGACTAGGATCTGGGAGACCAAATCCCCACTCTGCCATGGAAGCTCACCAGGTGATCTCGGAGCAGCAGTAACACACTCTAAGCCAGGGGTGTCGAACTCATTTGTTATGAGGGCCGGATCTAACATAAATGAGACCTTGTTGGGCCGGGCCATGTGTGTCATAAAATGTAATGCCAGGTAGCGGAGATATAAACTTTATGACGGACACAGACAAACATAACTAACTTTCACATTATTTTCTTACTGAGAAAGACTGGATCACGAGGGCATGAACACAGTGAAAAGGGGGAGGGAACCCAGTTCCACTCAGGAGAGCCCTGGCATAAGGAGCCCAACAAAACACACACAGCATAAGGAGCCAAGCAGAATACAAACACACTGTAGCGAGGCACACAAAAGCTCATACCTTGAACAAAACTTTGTTGGTCTTAAAGGTGCCTGGTATTTTTGCCATGCGATTGAGGCAGTCCAGTAAAGCAAGCTCTCACTCGTTTTCTCCCTCCCTTCAGGAAGGAGCCTCAGCCAGTGGAAGGAAAGAAAGGCTTCCCTTTGTCTCCTGAATATGATTGAGGCAGCCTGGCCAGGAACCCTAAACCTCAGCCAGTGCCTTACCAGACTCTCTCAGTCACACAGGAGAGGCTTGCCTATCTATCTCTCCTGTGTGATTGAGAGAGTCTGGTAAAGTAAGCTGTGATGTAGCAGCAGCAGCAGAACTGGAAAAGGAAGCAGGAAACAGCCAGGACCTTGCGGGCCGGATTGCAGCCCTCCGGCCCCCAGGCCACATGTTTGACACCCCTGCTCTAAGCCTAAACTACCTCTTAGAGTGGTTGTGAGGATAAAATGGGGGAGAGAAGAAGAATGTAAGCCACCTGGGGTCTCCATTGGGGAGAAAGGAGATGTATAAATAAACTAACTAAATAAAACAGACTACAGTTCTAGTCCCTGTATAAAAACCTAGCTTGGCCTCAAGAGACCGCATTTTGAACCAGGAAGTACAATGATAACAGGACTGGAATGAAATTGTGTAGAGACTAACAAATTGAAGAAGAGTTGGTTTTATATCCCACCCTTCACTACCTGAAGGTGTCTTAACATAAGAACATAAGAGATGCCAATGTTGGATCAGGCCAAAGGCCCATCCAGTCCAACACTCTGTGTCACACAGTGGCCAAAAACACCAGGTGCCATCAGGAGGTCCACCAGTGGGGCCAGGACATTAGAAGCCCTCCCACTGTTGACCCCCCCCAAGCACCAAGCTTACATTCGCCTTCCCTTCCTCTCCCCAGCCCTGTGAGGTAAGTGGGGCTGACAGCTCTGAGAGAGCTGTGACTGACCCAAGGTCACCCAGCTGGCTTCCTGTGAAGGAGTGGAGACTCAAACCCGGTTCTCCAGATTAGAGTCCTGCCACTCTTAACCACTACACCAAACTGGTTCTCAACAGCAAATCCCCAGTTCAAGACTGACCTCTGCCATTAGATCACCGGTGCCTCTAAGCAGGGCACTCTCTTTCTCTCAAGCCCCAATCCTTCCTCTATAATACGGAAGCAACAGTAACACCAAACTACCTTACAGGGACGTTGTAAGAATTACAGGATGATGAAGCACTGTAAAAGAGCCAGCATGGTGCACTGGTTAGAGTATCAGACAAGGATCTAAGAGACCCAGATCTGAATGCCTACTCAACCACAGGAGCCTATTGGATGACCCTGGGCCAGTCACACACTCTCACTCAGCCTAACCTACCCCAAAGAGGGGGAGAAAGTTTGGGTTGCCATGCATTAAAAATGGGGTATTAAATAATAAACTGAACACTCAGAAAGCACCAGATCACTTAGGCTCATAGTAATTTCTGACTGTACTAGGTAAGACGTAGAAAAGAGTAAGAGTCCAGTAGCACCTTAATTAAAGACTAACAAAATTAAGTTGCTACAGGACTCTTATTCTTTTCTACTGCTACAGACAGACCCATCTTGACCTATCTCTAGGCACTGGATGCAGAGGAGTTAGCTGTATTAGGCCCAGTCTGCATCTAGCATTTGCTCTGCTGTTATACCAAACCCACACTGGAACAGAAATTCCCGTCTACATTACATGCCACTTTCACCTCGGATTGATTGTCGCATTTTATGGCAGTGTCCAGACTGCATGCTGCTTTCACTTTGTTTGAGCTCTGATTTTATGGTGGCTGTCTGCATAGATTTATGGCTGTTTTATGGCCATTGGGGTGTGTGTGTGTGTGTGTGTGACTCTGCAGTCATTATGGTGTTGGCCCGGGGTAGCTGAATGTGGTTTTGAACTGCATCTTTTTCTGTTCCAGTGTGGGTTTGGTAAAACAACTGAGCAAATGCTAAATGCAGATTGGGCCCACGTCCGTTGCTGCAAATTAGTAAAAAGTCCAGTTGCACCTTTAAAACCAACAAACTTTAAAACTAACAAACTTACTGCTTTTGAGAAACACAGCTCTCTTCGTCTGTGCTGTGCTTCTCAAAAGCTTATGCTACAATAAAGTTTGTTAGTCTTAAAGGTGCTACTGGGCTTTTTACTATATCTCTAGGTAAGAAGCATTCCCTAGACTATCTTATAAATAACACTCACCACAACCCTGTGATTAAGACCAGTATTATTATTCCTTCCTTCCAGGTGAGGTTTTATTGCCAGTGACGACTGTCATAGTTATCTTAGTTAGACATCTGTATGCCACCTTTCCACGCAACTCACAGTCCCCAAGGCAGCCCCCCCAAAACACACACACAAATAAAAGCAAGCTTTAAAACACAAATGAATAAAGTTTTAAAATTAGAATAAGCATGCATCATAATACTTAAAAGACTAAGGGGATTAGGGTTGCCAGCTCCAGGTCGGGAAATTCCTGGAGATCTTGGGGTGGGGGTTGGGAGGGGGATCCCAGCAGGGTATAATGTCAAGAATTCCACTTCCCAGAGCAGCCACTTCCTCCAGGAGAACTGACCTCTTGTCATCTGGAGATAAAATGGAACGCCAGGAGGTCTCCAGCCACCACCTGGAGGTTGGCAACGCTGCTTGTTACAACCACCGCAATGGCTTCCCCCACCGCACATATGAGGAACGAAGGGCTCGTCCTGAACCCACCCCCCCGAGATACTTACCGGGCCCGCCCCGGCCTCCTCCCGGGGTTCCCTCTCCGCCACTAACAGGCACCGAGAAAACAAGGCGGAAGAAAAACCTCCCGCCAGGAGCCGGGCACCACTTCCGCTCACATGACCGGGGGGGGTAGCCAAAGTAGCAGAGAGCATGCGCGGTAGTAAAAGCCCCGCCCCGTTCCATCGCCCTTCGCTCAGCTCCGAAAGGGGCGGGGCATGAGGTCGGGCGCAACCCCCGAAGACTTCTGAGAGAACTCGCCGCAAGAAGGAGGCGGGGCAAGGGAGAGAACAGAGGGGCGCCTATTGGCTGACGGAGCAGGAGTTGGTGAAAGCATAGGCATGGCTCTTTTATTGGCCGAAGTAGGGGAAAGAGGTGGGCTCCGGAGGCGAAGAGCGAATATGCCTGGAACCCATTGGCTAGTAAGTGCCTGTAGGGGCACGCTTATTGGTTAAATCAGAGGAACTCTGTTGCCCGTTGCTGAGCAACGGGGAGAAATTCCATACTGCGGGAAGAG
>NW_015171588.1:95283-98902 GCF_001447785.1 Gekko japonicus | reverse complement strand
TCAGGGGGTGTGGCCTTATGACACACTTCCGGTGATGTCAGGGGGTGTGGCATATGCTAATGAGTTATGCTAATGAGTCCCCCTAGCTCTTTTTCTACGAAATGACCCCTGCACTGCGGCATAAATTAGTTTGCTCCAGAGCCCTCCTTCCTGAGCTTAGACAAAAATGTGTGAGCTGGAGGCTTAAAAAACTGAGTTAGCTCACACTAACTCAGTTTAGAGGGAACACTGGCTATCATGTTCTAGCAGGGGTGTTGAACTCATTTGTTATAAGGGCTGGATCTGACCTAAGTGAGTGGGACATGTGTGTCATAAAATATAATGCCAGGTAGCAGAGATATAAACTTTATAAAGGACAGAAACAAAGGGTTTTTTTTAACTTAAAATAAAAACATGCTTAAAACAGCACTCTTGCAATATTTTGTTTATTTAACGGTGTCTGAGAACTGACACCTCTTGCTCTCGATCATTGCATCAAAATGTCTGTGCTGTTGCAATCTTGAGTATGCTGTTCAGGTGTGTATCTGTAAGCTGCAAACCTATGGATGACGCAGCAGCAGCAGAACTGGAAGAAGAAGCAGAAGACAGCCAGTTCCACTGCGGGCCTGATAGAAGCCCTCCGGGGGCCTGATCCGGACCCCAGGCTGCGTTTTTGACACCCGTTTTAGAGGATTAAATTATTAGAATACACATTTGTAATTTGGCAGATTCATGTACTTGTAACAAATTGTATGTATGTTGAAAGGTTTTTTTAAAAATAAAAATCTACCCCCCCAAAAAAAGATCTAGTTTCCCTGATGTGGTAATGTATTTGCTTGTTTGTTTTAATGAGGTCACTTCCTGGCTCATTCCCCATCTCCCATCTTGGGAGGAGATTCTAAAAAATATTCTCCAAGCAATGGGGACCAATAGCCACCCTAACCTTCTTATCAGCGGTAAAGTGTGGCCTGGAATTCTCCTGGAATTAAATCTCCAGACTACAGCAATGACATCATGCCGAACTCCCGTCTCCATCTTCCACTCTCTCCAGGCACTGCCCTCCCCATCTCCAGAAATTTCTGGAATTCTGAAATGTTACTCCTATAGTCTACTTTATGTTACTATCTGAAATGTTACTCCTATAATCCCTAACCCCTATAATCTACTGGAGAGCAACTGAGCCAGCAACGTGAGATAGAGAGCATTTGCCAGCCAATCTGAAATAAGAAGGTTTCTAGCCAGATAAAAAAAGAGGACTGGTTGCTACTATTAAGAAATTAATTAACTGGCTTGCTCCTAGTACAAATACTTGAAATGGAACTGGAAGATAATTTGAAAAAGAAGTTAAGCTGCAATAATTTGAAGAAAGTAAAAAAAGTTAATGCTGCTACTATCTGAAGGAAGCAAAAGAAGTAGTTAAACTGTATCAAGACACTGAGGAATTTCATATTACCCTTTTTAACCCGTTTTGAAGCTGTTTTTGATCCGTCATGGAGTAAACCGGTTTAGGGCTGCCATTTCACACATGGCTTTCCCCTTCTAGTAAAGAGCTGGATCTGAAGCGGTTTGCCATTTCAGACTGCAGCGCTTTCCCCCCGCCATTTTTCACTTGAGCGGGCGCTCTCTAGCTTTTTTTAAAAAAACGTTTGTTTTATAGCGCTATAGCACTATAACAAAACACTCCAGGCATTCCAATGGCATTGATATACTGCTATTTCATTACAGCGTTATAGCGCTATAACGCTATAAAGTGAACATTAAAAAAACCCCGGAGACCGTCCGCGCGGGCAAAAACCGGTGGGGAAAAGCGCATCGGAACTGGGAGAGGAAACTGAAGACAACTTGGAAGCGGTTGACAGGTAAAACGCTTCAGCCCCGTTTCCTAAACGGGACAGAAGCGTTTGTGTCTGGAACTACAAATATATTCCGGTAGGGAACTGGTTCTAAAACGGTTCTGTCTGAAATGACAGACCAGAAACCGTTTGGGAACCGTTCCTCTTCCGGATTATATCATCTGTCTGAAATTCCTCACTGACACCTTCTAACATAACAGGAGTACTCCTGAGGAAGATTGTTGAAATGAGTATAAAACCGGGTGCTCATAGAGGATGGTGGACGTTTTCTTGAATAGGTTAGAATTTCCCGAGCTATATTGCAGAAGTTTTGATTGATGTTCATAAGAATTAAATGTTACTGTCAATTTCATCACAGTGTTTCTTTGTGTGGATGTGAACCTCCAGGTAATGGCTGGAGATCTCCCAGGATTAGGACTGAGTTCCAGGTGGCAGAGATCAGTTCCCCCGGGGGAAATGGCTGCTTCGGAAGGTGGACTGTATGACATTAGACCCCTCTAAGGTCCCCCCCTTCCCAAACCCCGCCCTCCCCAGACTCCACCCCCCAAATCTCCAGAAATTTCACAACACAGAGCTGGCAACCCTATACCTTGCAGCCACTGACCCTAAGGACAGTTTCCTGGGAGTAAGCTCCACTGAAGAAGCCGAGTGGCCGGTAGGTTATTTTAAATCAGTAATTTCAATTTTAATTATTAGTAATAGTCAGGGGGTCATTTCCTGCAGGAGCGCACAGGAGTGGAGCTCCGGCAGTAAAGAGCCCAGGGGGTGGGCACATGCAACAAGCCCCACCCCCTGCTCCCAGCAGCCCTCAGTCAGAGCAAGAAGCATCCAGGTAAGTTGCAGAGCTCCCCCCGGCCCAAGACAGTCCAGTGACACCTTTAAGACCAAGTTTTATTCAGGTAGAAGCTCTCCCTCCTCTGCGAGGACAGATCTGCACGTTTCCCCCCCCCCCAAATAGCTAGCAACCCAAACCAGTCCAGTGGAGCCTGAGCAGTGGGTGTTGCCTTCTGCCACACTTCCGGTGATGTCAGGGGGTGTGACATATGCAAATAAGTTATTCTAATGAGCTATGCTAATGAGCCTCTGCACCTCTTTTTCTATTAAATGACCCCTGGTTCTAAGGAGTTGTTTTAAATAATGTAATATATGTTTGGTTTTATGACATGGATGAAATGTTGTAAGCCGCCCTGTGCCCACTTGCAGGGCAGGGCGGGATAAAAATCCCCCCCCCAAAAAAAGAAATGGGCTTCATTTTGGGTTAGACCTGTTTAGGATTGTTCCCTCAGTGTACTAGGCACTTTCTTTAGGATTAAAGTCCATAACCCAATGAGCTATGTGAAACTGGGTGTGTGTGTTTGTAGATGACCGTTTACTAGCGCTGAGGCTAAGTTTTCAAAACAGTCTGGGTGCATTCAGACGGGGCGTTTCAGCCGGCAGAAACTGCAGCGGTTCCAACCGGTGCAGTTTATGCCGGCTGAAACGCTATCACACTTACCTCCTGTCTGCAGAGCCCATCGCTGTATGCCTGTCCACACACAGCGGGCATCGGTGGTTTGTTGTTGTTTTTTAACACAGTTTGCGCATGCGCATAGGCAGCCATCCACAGAATGGCGATCTTCACGCATGCACAAAACACCCCGTCTTACATTTAATGTTTAAAGGTAAGGACTTACCTTTAAAGTTTAAAGACCAAACTAGCCTCCCTGAGGTCCCGGAGTCCTCCAAAACCTTAAACTGACCTAAAAAAAAAATGGCGGGCGAAAATGAGAAACACCGGGTCTCCCCAA
>NW_015171588.1:91298-95258 GCF_001447785.1 Gekko japonicus | reverse complement strand
GGCGAAAATCGGAAGCCTCGGGCTTCCGAACGGAAGTGGCTCTACAACGGTGGAGAGCGATCAGACAGGGGGGTAAAGTGATTACAACCGTTGTACTCAGGATACCACCACTTGGGGACCTAGTGGCAGAATACAACGGTTTAAAGCTCTTTGCAACGGTTAGGGACGGAAGGCAGATGTTCGCCGTGTGAACGCCGGTAAGTACACAGATTCCAAAGGGCATCTATACCATTGCAAATGCCCCGTCTGAATGCACCCTCTGATGCAGCTGACTTAGGGCAGATGGCATAACTAGCTTCTGTCTGTTGAGGAATATACGCTTTGGCCTTGATCCGGGAAGTACTGTAGGGGCAGCACAATCAGGCGCAGCCAGTGTTGGAACTTGGAGCCTATGGGACTCCCAGTGAGCTAAGCCTTGTGGTCGGGCGTTCTGCATGGACAGTGGATTCCGAGCTGCCGTCTCCCTCACCCCACGTATGCATACGCAGCTGGCTTCTGCGCACCTGGTCTGACCAGCTCTTCTTCATGTAGATTGCATAAATTGGATACAGGCAATTGACGTATTGCAAGGAAGACAGGCACCCCTCCGAGAGGGCCATCGCACCTTCCGTGTGAAAGCTTATTTGCCAGAAAACCCACGCTGACCTGTGCGAGACATACAGCCAAGCGAACTTTTCGTAGCCAGTAAATCTGTTTGTGATGAAGTGCAAACTAGTTTTACACACCATCGCTTGGATCAGGCTGGGTTTTACAAGAAGTTCCTGGCACACCTTTATGGGCTGTATTTTTGGCTGGTCTAAGTCAGAGCAACTGTAACTGAATGTGCCGAGGCAATTGACTCACGGTCATATTTTGCTGGCACACCTATTTGTGGAGCTGACCAAGTGATAGCCTATAGGGAGGCTGTGGGGGGAAGCAACGTAAGAACATAAGAGATGCCAATGTTGGATCAGGCCAATGGCCCATCCAGGTCAACACTCTGTGTCACACAGTGGCCAAAACAGCTTCTGTTTGAAATATTGAAGAGATGCTATTAAAGTTATATATAAATTTGCTTCCTGACATTTTGTGGTTGGCTCCACCTCCCATGGCAGCCATTTTGTGACTGGCTCCACCTCCCATGGCAGCCATTTTGTGATTGTGCCCAGCACCCTGTGCCATAATTCCAAAGGTGCCCGCGGGCTCAGAACGACTGGGGACGCCAGTCTAAGACTCGCACTAATCCTGCTGTGGTGTCTCCTTATTAACCTTGAAAGTGACAAACCAAAATAGTTCCAGAAAGCATTTTTCCCCCAGCATTCCAGTGGAATTTCTCCAGGGCTGCCAGCTCCAGGTTGGGAAATACCTGAATATTTGGGGGGTGGAGCCTGGGCGGGCGGAGTTTGGGGCATAATGCCATAGAGTCCCAACTTCCAAAGCAGCCATTTTCTCCATAGGGTTGCCAAACCCCCCCCCCCCAGTTTGGCAGGGGTCCCCTGCTTTTGGGGGGAGTTCTACCCGCCGCCGGCCAGCTGGCCGACAGGAGAAGCTCTGCCCCCATCACCTGCAGCCACCCCCCTCCCTTCTCCATGCACTTAAAGGGGGTCCCTTTAAGTGCAGGGAGCTGGCTTTTCCCAGCGCGCCCATTAGGCGGCAGCAGGGCAGACGTCCCCAACATGATGTCATCACATCAAGGATGCCCTCCGGGAACGCCCCCCAAAGTCCCCTGCTGGGGGCTAAAATGTGTCAGCTAGCTGCCATTTTATGTTGCTTCTATCCTTCCCCATTCCCACTTGCTCGCAGCTCAGCGGCTTGCAGTAAACATTGTCTCGGAGACCGTGGGAGCTGGCTCCGCTAGGCGGCGTTATCCGTTTGGCCTTGTGAGGAAGGGAGGGCTTGCGGTGCACCACTGGTGTGAATCTTTCTGCTCTCAGGGGCCCTGCGAGTCTCCCGCTCATTATGTAACTTCCCGCCGGGAGAATTCCCACGTGCGCGCTCGAAGTTCATTTGCTTAGCTATTCGCCTCGTCCGGCTATATGTACGGCTGTTCCCGCCCTATTCCTAACATTAATCCTGTGGATATGGTACCGGTTTTGTACTCTAATAAAGCATAACGCTTCTTAGGAAACGTGTGTAAAGAGTCACCCTCCAAAGTAGCCATTTTCTCCAGGGGAGCTGATCTTTGTCAACTGGAGATCAATTGTAAAAGCGGGAGACCTCCAGGCCCCACCTGGAGGCTGGCAACTCTACTCTGTCGCCTGGAGCTCAGCTGTAATAGCGTCAGGTCACCAGTGTCTAAACTCTGGTAGGGAAGTGTGGAGACAAAATGGCTGCCATGAGTTCAGAGGCCAAGAAAGTTTAGAGAAAACTGCCAAATGGGTGCTCCCCTCTGTTAGTAGGGTTACCAGCTCAAATTTGGGAAATGCCTGGAGATTGGGGGTGTGGGGCCTGAGGAGGCCAGGGTTTGAGGAGGGGAGAGACTTTGATGGGGTACAATGCCACAGAGTCCGCCTTCCAAAGCAGCCATTTTCTCCATATGAACTGATCTCTGTCACCCGGAGATCGTTGTGATCCCAGGTGACCTCCAGCCACCCCCTGGAGGTTGGCAACTCTCTCCATTACTCTTTTCCGTTGTCATGGTCAGAGGACATAGACTTCTTTGGGGGGGCAAGATGAAACGCCTTGGGCACTGGTCTGTCTATGGACCTGAGGGTTTATGGTAGCACAAAGAAGCCAATGGCCGGGCAAGGTGCCACCGTCATCCCCCCCACCCACGTTGTGTCCGGAGACCAGGCGAGAACAAGCTGCTACATACTCGGGGCAGCATTCCTGAAAAGGATCCAGAAACAGCCTTGAGTTAGAGAAAACGAGACTGAAGCCCTCACGATGACGTGAAGACAGCCCTTGTCTCTTTTGCGGGAGGAGTGCCAGGAGCCGGCCGGCTGGACTCGCGTCCTCCTCAAAGGCAAAAGCCCCGCTGGCGAGCAGTTCTGTGACAACAAAGCCTCCTGCTGTGCGTGATTCCAGGGGGGAGCCAGCGTGGAAAAAAAGCCCCCTTTCTGAAGGAACACAAAGGCACCTCTCTGATAGGAGGGCGATGTTCTGGTTTATGGAGAGCCGACTCAGGGAGAAAAGGAATACGGGGCCTAGTTGAAAATCAATAGACTTCCTGTGGCCCTTTGCTCCGTCGAGCCCATCACTGGACAGAGGGAAACAGGGGCCGCTTTTTTCACAGTTTGGCTGCAGGTGAATCAGAGGAACAAACTGGTTCCGTCGGGTGGGTTGATGGCAAGACTGCAGACACGTTTAAAATGTGGATTCCAAAATAGGCCCTCCACGAGGTTATTTTCAGAAGACATACTGTTAAGTATGCAACTCAGGAGCTGCGGTGGCTCAAGTGGTTAAGACGCTGAACTGCAGGCTGTGGAAGGTCAGTAGTTCAGCAGTTCGAGACCCGAGTGTGCCGCATGACGGAGAGAGCTCCCGTCTCTGGTTCCAGCTCCTGCCAACCTAGCAGTTCGAAAGCAAGAAATTGCAAGTAGATAAATAGGAGATTGGGGGTGTGGGAAGGTCACAGCGTTCCGTGCGCGTTGGTGTCTAGTCATGCCGGCCACATGACCACGGAAACGTCTTCGGACAGCGCTGGCTCTTCGGCTTGGAATCGGAGATGAGCACCGCAACCCTAGAGTCAGATTCAACTGGCTTTCGAGCAAGGGAACCTTTACCTTTTTTATGCAACTCAACAACGTTGTAAGTAACAAGTGAATCAGCTTTATCAAGAACAAGAACATCCGAAGATCACACAGACACAGACAGTGGAGCACAGCTCCTTTTTAAACAATCCCGGGCTGGTGTAGCCACGCCCTCACACAGTTGAGGTCCAATCACTGTTCAGGGATAACATCCAATCATTACTGTTCCCTCCAGCCCAGTTCTCTTACATTTGATTGGTTACAATAAGCTTCAGCCAATGGTATTGTT
>NW_015171588.1:84856-91074 GCF_001447785.1 Gekko japonicus | reverse complement strand
TTCGAGAAAACTGCCAAATGGGTGCTCCCCTCTGCTAGTAGGGTTACCTGCTCCATTTTGGGAAATGCCTGGAGATTGGGGGTGTGGGGCCTGAGGAGGGCAGGGTTTGAGGAGGGGAGGGACTTCGATGGGGTACCATGCCACAGAGTCCGCCTTCCAAAGCAGCCATTTTCTCCAGATGAACTGATCTCTGTCACCCGGAGATCGTTGTGATCCCAGGTGACCTCCAGCCACCACCTGGAGGTTGGCAATTCTCTCCATTGCTCCTTTCCATTGTCATGGACAGAGGGCATAGACTTGCTTAATTATTAAAATAGGTACAATCGGAAGTAAAAAGCAAGGGCCCTGCGTTTGTTACTCCACTCAGTCTTCAGTTAAAAACCTCATGCGCGGGGGATCCTGATATGTACATATAGGGTTGCCAGACTCCGTGGGGCCTGGAGATCTCTCAGATTTACAACTGAACGCTAGACTACAAAGATCAGTCCCCCCGGAAAAAAACGGCTGCTTTGGAAGGTGGACTCTATGGAATTATGCCTCTCTGAGGTCCTTCCTCAAACCCCGCCTTCCTCAGACTCTAATCCCCCCCCCAATATCCTTCCTGGCAGCTAACCCCCCACCAGCCAGTTTGGTGTAGCGGTTAAGTGCGTGGACTCTAATCTGGGAGAACCGGGTTTGATTCCCCCACTCCTCCACTCGCACCTGCTGGATGACCTTGGGCAAGCCTTAGTTCTGATAAGAGCTGTTCTTGAAAAAGAGCCGTTTCTGGCAGAGCTCTCTCAGCCCCACCTCCCTCACAGGCAGTGTTCCTCTAAGCTGAGTGAGTGTGACCTAGCTCACAGTTTTTTAGCCTCCGGCTCACGCATTTTTGTCCTAGCTCAGGAAGGAGGGCCCCAGAGCAAACTAATTTATGCAGCTGCCAACTCGCTCACTCACAACTTTATGGCCAGGAGCTCCCAAAGTAGAATTTTGTTCACAAGACTCCACAACTTAGAGGGAACATTGCACAGGGTGTCTGTTGTGGGGAGGGGAAGGGAAATGAGTTTGTAAGCCGCTCTGAGACTCCTTTGGGCAGTGAAGGGCGGGGTATAAATCCAATCTCTTCTTCTATATGTAAGGCTTGAGGAAGTGTTTCAATGTATCTGAAGCTTAGGAAAGCTTATAGGTAAAGGTTCCCTTGCTCGAAAGCCAGTCGAATCCGACTCTAGGGTTGCGGTCCTCATCTCCGTTTCAAAGCCGAAGAGCCAGCGCTGTCCGAAGATGTTTCCGTGGTCATGTGGCTGGCATGACGAAACACCAAGGCGCACGGAACGCTGTTACCTTCCCACTGAAGTGGTACCTATTTATCTACTTGCAATTTCTTGCTTATACCCAGGATTAAACTTTGTTGGTCTTAAAGGTGCCCCTGGACTCAAACTTCGTTCTACTGTTTCAGACCAGCACATCGACCCACCCAAATCTAACCAAATATCCAGGAATTTCCCAGCATGGCAACCCTACGAGTCCCGGCCCCCAAGTTCTGCCCAGTCCACTGGCTGTACCTCTCTGGCCGTGCACTTACAGTCAGCTGGAGGGTTGTGCGCGATCCCATCCCGCAGAGCTCTGGGAACCTGTCCTTCCGTGGGGCGTCTTGGCTTGTGCAGTAAGGAAGAGCTGGGTCACCTCCTCGCCTGGCAGCCTCCCCGCCCCATTCCCCACGCCATAAAACACACTCTTTAGACATTGCACTTTATTTACAAAGCTTTAATAGAGCAGCGAGGCAGGCTGGAAGGGGTGTTGCGTGTGTGCCGGGGAGTGGTCAAAGGGCACAGAAAGTGAGAGAGAGAAAAAACAACTTCAACTATACAAGTGGACTGGATCTTGAGCCTTCTGCTTTGGGAGAGATGAAGGGAATGGCGGGGGGGGGCAGTGTGAGAGAGGGAGGCTGGAGGTGGGCCTGTCCTGTCTATGCCGCCAATCTGAATCCAGCAGCGAGATACCCGGCCACTGGTACATTTCCAAAGTCAGTTTCCAGGAAGTGGAATGGGGAACTCTCTCTCTTCCAACTGCCTGGATTCCTTGGATCAGGGGTCATTTCCTGCAGGAGTGCACAGGAGCAGAACTCCGGCAGTAAAGAGCCCAGGGGGCGGGCACATGCAACAAGCCCCACCCCCTGCTCCCAGCAGCCCTCAGTCAGAGCAAGAAGCAGCCAGGTAAGCTGCAGAGCCCCCCCACCCAAGGCCCAAAACAGTCCAGTGGCACCTTTAAGACCAGGTTTTATTCAGGTACAAGCTCTCCCTCCTCTGCGAGGACAGACCTGCACGTTCCCCCCCCAAATAGCTAGCGATCCAAACCAGTCCAGTGGAGCCTGAGCGGTGGGTGTTGCCTTCTGACAGACGTCCAGTGATGTCAGGGGGTGTGGCATATGCAAATCAGTTATGCTAATGAGTTATGCTAATGAACTCCTGCACCTCTTTTTCTACGGAATGACCCCTGTGTTGGATGAAACTGGAGTCCGCAGGCAATTTACAGACACGCACAATTTGTCCCAGCCTAAGATTGGGGAGGGGCTGTGGCTCCGTGGCAGAGCATCTCCTTGGCATGCAGAAGGCCCCAGGTTCAATCCCCGGCATCTCCAGTTAAAAGGACCAGGAAGTAGGGTGATGTGAAAGACCACCACCTGAGACCCTGGAGAGCCACTGCCAGTCTGAGTAGACAATACTAACTTCAATGGACCAGAGGTCTGATTCCAAAGGCGGCTTCGCATGGATTCATGAGGCATAATCTGGGAGAACCGGGTTTGATTCCCAACTCCTCCACTTGTACCTGGCTGGATGACCTTGGGCAAGCCATAGTTCTGACAAGAGCTGTCCTTGAAAAAGAGCAGTTTCTGTCAAGAGCTCTCTCAGCCCCACCTACCTCACAGGGTGTCTGTTGTGGGGAGGGGAAGGGAAAGGAGTTTGTAAGCCGCTCTGAGACACCTTTGGTTAGCGAAGGGTGGGGTATAAATCCAATCTCCTCCTCCTCCTCCTCCACTGCGGGTGGAGCCCTCTGAGGAAGGGAGCTCTGACGCAGGGAAATTTCTACTCGAATAAATTGTAGAAAGTCTGAGACCCGTGCCCCTGCAAGACAAACAAAGTTTAATTTGGGCTATAAGCTTCCGTGCACGCACATGAGAGCTGACACCCAGAATTAAACTTTGTTGGTCTTAATTGGAAGCTGTCGGTCTTAAAGGGGCCGCTGGGCTCAAACTTCGTTCTGTTGCTTCAGACCAAGACGGCGACCCCACCTGGAATAAATTGTGTTTTGTCTTCAGAGCGCCACTGGGACCCTGCTTTATTTTGATGCAAACAGGCTAGCCTAGCTACCCTTCTGGAAGGTGCCCCTGGACTGACTTCAGACTTATGGACTCAGTGAAGGCCCGGGGCCAACGGCCTGGCAAACCCCAGTTGCAGAATTCCGAGGGTTGCTGCTCACTAGGGGGCGGAGCCTGGGGAGGGCAGGGCTTAGGGAGGGGAGGGGCCTCTGCTGCAGGGTAGAATGCCAGAGAGTCCACCCTTGAAAGCAGCCGTTCTCTCCAGGGGGACTGATCTCTGGCAACCAGAGAAAAGGTGTAATGGTGGGAGATCTCCAGGCCCCACCTGGAGGCTGGCACCCGACCTTCGAAGCTGTCCTTTTCTCTGGGGCAGTCAATTCCTGTGGTCTGGAGACCTGTCGTAAACTGCCGGAGAACACCAGGCCCCACTTGGAGGTTCTATATCAAGGAAACAAACGCTGTGATAAAAATGACATTGGCATTTAATAAATCCTAGGAACATCAATTTGTATATATCAAATAAGACTTTGCAATGTTACTAAGGAGATTCTAACATTCTCAAGGGAAGTCCAACATCCTCAATGAGCACCTTCCAACATAATAGGATTACTCCTGGGGAAGACGGGTGGAATGAGTTTTTCCCCGGGGGCTCATTGAAGATGTTGGACTTTCCCTTGAGAACCTGAAAATTGGCTAAAGATTTGGAAATCTATTAAAGTTATGAGGGCTACTAGCTTTAAAGAAAATGTTTTCAAAATGTTTCACAGATGGTATTGGCCACCAGAAAGAATAGCAAAATGTTATGCAAATTGTTCCAACATTTGTTGGACATGTAAAACAAGTGTTGGAACATTTTATCATATGTGGTGGCGATGCACAAAAATACAGAAATACTGGAAATCTATCCAGAAAGTAATACAGGAAATGGCAAAAGTGAAACTTGATTTAGTGCCGGAAATATTTTTACTTAACATAATTCCAGAACATCTTAATTACAATGAAAAGCACTTAATATTATGTATAATAACTACAGCTAGGATACAATGGGCAAAATATTGGAAGCAAGATAATAACCCCAAATGAGATGAAGTAATAGAGAAACTGATGGGAGTCGCTGAAATGGATAAATTGAATGTAATGTTACAGGGGAAAAACGAAGAAATTTTTGTAAAAAGATGGGGCGGGGTGTGTGGCCTTATGACACACTTCCGTTGATGTCAGGGTGTGTGGCCTTATGACACACTTCCAGTGATGTCAGGGGGTGTGGCATATGCTAATGAGTTATGCTAATGAGTTCCCCTAGCTCTTTTTCTACGAAATGACCCCTGATAAATCCAATCTCTTCTTCTTTGATATACCAATTGATGTTCATGGGATTTATTAAATGCCAATGTCATTTTTATCACAGTGTTTGTTTGTTTGATCTATTTCCCTGTAACTAGTGATCCCTTCTTTGGTTTACCCACCTGGAGGTTGGCAGCCCTATCTGAATGGAGGTGCACAAAAGCATAAGGATATCGCAGTGCCGGATCGGACCAAACATCCGTTTAGTCAAGCACTGAGCCTCAGCCGGTGACCTGCCAGATGTCACCCGGCCAGCCACAAGGAGAGGTGGCTCCCCTCGGTCCTTTGCCACTGGCACCTGGCCACCCAAGGTAGCCTGCCCCTGACCCTGGAGGATCCATTCCCTGCTACGCGTCTTTCGGGGTGCCCTTCCTTCTCCCTTCCTCCACGCCACATGATTCACTGAACACAAAACCAAGCACGGCCAAATGAAATACAAAGTTTAAAACAGAAATAAAAGGATAAAAGAGAAAGAAACGATCCAATCGGTCTTGGTGGGAAATGGGAGTTCCCGGTATACGGGAGGGTCTCCCGGTATGTCTCCTCTTCCCCTCCGGTGTTAGGTGGTGGTGCGGATAGGGGGAGGGGAGGAGCGGGTTTCCAGGTCAGCGGCACAAGGAGGTCTCTCTTCCCATCCGGACTGACTCAGTTCCGCGACGTGATCTATAGAAGGGGGGGGGGGAGAAAAAGATTATGGCGAACGTTCACTTAACAACATAGCAATATATCGGTTCATTCTTCAACGGGCAGGCAGAAATCTTGACTCAGTTCCGCGACGTGATCTATAGAAGGGGGTGGGGGGGAAAAGATTAAGGCGAAAACGTTCACTTAACAACATAGCAATATATCGGTTCATTCTTCAACGGGCAGGCAGAAATCTTCTGCTTTCTTTATTGCTCTTGGATGTGTCATTTCTCTGCTGGCATTGGACTCTGCCCTTTGTTGCTTTATACTCGTTTTATTCTTTGCGTACATACTGAACCAAAAGGCAGAATATAGTAAACAATAGGAAAAAAAGGGGGGGGGTGTCGAGAAGAAGCACGACGAGGACTTAATATGTGCCCAGGAGTCAGATCCTGGTGCCAGAATGTTCAGCATGCAAGCAGAGAGCAACTGGAACCCCTACCCTTAACCTCATCATATACTTCGGAACTGCAAGCAGAGAGCAACTGCCAGCCCCACCCTAAACCTCATCATATACTTCGGAACAGGAGGAAGGTTAAGAGCGGGAGAGTCAGGGGGAAATGGGAGAAGAGGAAGAAATCTGCCTGTCTAAGCCCACATAGAGGGCCACAGTGGCTCAGAGGTTAAGACGCTGAGCTGCAGACCGGAAGGCTGGCAGGCCGGGACCCGAGTGCGACGTGACGGAGTGAACTCCCGTCTCTGGCACCAGCTCCTGCCAACCTAGCAGTTCGAAAGCAAGAAATTGCAAGTAGATAAATAGGGACCACTTTGGTGGGAAGGGAACAGCGTTCTGTGCGCCTCGGCATCTAGTCATGCCGGCCACATGGCCACGGAAACGTCTTCGGACAGTGCTGGCTCTTCGGCTTGGAAATGGAGATGAGCACCACCTCCTAGA
>NW_015171588.1:74181-82857 GCF_001447785.1 Gekko japonicus | reverse complement strand
TCATACTCCAGACTTAGGTCCCCTCCTTGCTCTTGCCAGGGCTCTTTTTGTAGAAAAAGCCCAGCAGGAACTCATTAACATAATAGGCCACACCCAAGGACGGGTCCTGCCTGCCGAGGAGAGAACACAACCTTTCCTTTGGGTTTCAGGAGGAACTTTCTCTCAAGGTCTGCTAAAGTATTAGAATTGAGTCAGCTGAACTGCAAAAGAAGTCTGGGCTGTTTTCCAAGTACAGATAAGTTTACTTCCTTATCTACATTGTTTAACTAACAAGTGAGAAGCTAATGTCGGCGTCTGGGAGCTTCTAAAGCTTGCTGCTTGCAACTGTAGCTGGATTATTCATGATTCTCAACACTATAACAACAGAATCTCTGGATGACAATTTTATTTTATTTCTTTATGGCATTATTTATGACATTACTGAATAAAGAAGTTCTCCTTTAAAGTAGTAGTTGAGAACCGGGTGCAGCAACCAGGTGCAGCAAATAACTAGCACTGGAACGGTGAAACGTAGCGCAGCAATCACTTGCAAAGGCCTGCAAAGGTCCACAAAAGTTTTCATTTGGAAAGCAAATATTGGGATTAGGATTTGATATGGGAAAGAAACGCTCCTATCCCTTTGAGAAGGAATGTGACATCCCAGTGAGCAAACAAACAAGATTGGCCACACCCAAGAGCAGAAACTCATTAGCATATTAGGCCACATCCCTGACAGCACAGCTAATGAGCATATTAGGCCGCACCCCCATGTTACCAGAAGTGTGGTCAATCCAGCCACACCCACCTTTTGCTTCTTATTCCGTTTACCTTCTTTGTTGTCAAAACCCAGAGCTTTTTTTGTAGCAGGAACTTCTTTGCATGTTAGGCCACACACCCCTAATGTAGCCAATCCTAATGAGTTTCTGCTCTTGGGTGTGGCCTATTATGCTAACGAGTTCCTGCTGGGCGTGTCCAACTCAGGAGCCAGCCGGAACTCCGTTCCTATGCGTTCCTGCCCAAAAATAGCCCTGCTCTTGCCATTTATGGAGTCCACTCAGGGGAGCAATTCTATAATTTGTAAATGGGCTGCAGTCGGGTTGACAAAGCAAGAGCGCCACCTGCTGGCATGCAACGGAATGTCCGCAAAGTGTTCTTCAAGGCCCCTGCTTGTGGTTTTGTCATCTATAGTACTGTTGGCAGGGGTTTTTTTGCACAAAGCTAAGGAATCTGATGGGCGATGGACTAATGGTTCTAGAGGCAGACTGTGCGACTCCTGCAGAGATGTTCCATATGCCCACACTCACTGTACCGTTTCTAGACAACATTTGCCATGGCAGGATATGAAAGTTATGAGCCCACTTGCTTTGTTTGTTTGTGCGTGTGTGTGTACAGGTGTCTGGAGGGGAGGACGAGCAAAAGGGATGTAGATGCATGTTTTGAAAGCGTTGCATGGAAGAAATCCAACTCTGCTTCCCAAAACTGAAATCTGTGACCCGTATAAGTTAGCAAACTATTAAAACCTGCATATATTTACTGGTTTTGCATAATCGGCCTCTGCTATTCATCTACCAAGGTAAAGAGCTACGCCAAGCGGTGCAATCACAGGGAAGATCCACAGCCCTCCCTGTACCGTTCCGTTTCCATGGCAATAATAACTGGAGACAGTCGAGGCTTTGTTTTTGTTTTTGCAGAGAACTGAAGGTGATGATCACAGATGCTTTTTGGATTTGGGGCGCTGTGCTACGCACACGTGTCCCAGCTCACAGCTTTTGTGAGACTTTTGCAGAGCTTTATAAACCTGCAGATCCTTTTCGACCAGAGTGGATCAAATGTAATGGGTGGATATATGATGCCACATTCGTATGACCTCTGAGGAAGGCCGATTCGGCCGAAACGCGTCAGGTCATTTTTTTAGCCCTGGTTATGATTAAGGTTTATGTATATTGGTTGTAATTGGGCCCCTATATATGTTTTAATTTGATATTAATAAATACATGTACCTCTTTTTATTAATAGTTTTTATATTGGCCCTCCTTTCCACTAACCTTTGTTTGGTTTTGGACTACTTTCCTGCTACAGCAATAGACCTGCAGCCCAGATGAACAGTGCTACTCAGCAGAAGGGTGACGGGGAAATTGCTGGGGGGGGGGGATAGTTGTCACAGAACTTCTGGTGCAAACCCAGAAGTGTCATCATCACTACAGTGCAATGCTCTAGGATTTCCCCAAAACACTATGGTTTTATCATATCAAAACCAGAGGTCGATTTGGGGGGGATCGCGGGGGATCGCAGTTCCCCCGGGTGAGGTGCAGGGGGCGGGGCACACGACGAAGCCCCGCCCCTTCTTCCGGCTGCCCCCTTCTTCCAGCCTCATTCTGTTGCAGAAGGAGGAAGAAGCAGGAGGGTAAGTTGGCGTCCTCCCCCTCTGCCTGGCCGAGGCCACTCCACGTGGCCTCCGCAAGGACTCCCAGCCCCATCCAGGAGCTTCCCCGAGGTAGCTGTGTTAGTCTGTTGCTGCAAAATAGTCCAAGAGTTCAAATAGCACCTTTAAGACTAACAAATAGCACCTTTAAGACTAACCTTTAAGACTAAGACTAACTGAGTGGTGGGTGTGGCCTTATGACACACTTCCGGTGATGGCAGGGGGTGTGGCCTTATGACACACTTCCGGTGACGTCAGGGTGTGTGGCATTTGCTTATGAGTTATGCTAATGAGTTCCCCTAGCTCTTTTTCTACGAAACGACCCCTGAACTAACCTGCACCCTGACCTGGATGGCCCAGGCAAGCCCCATCTTGTCAGATCTCGGAAGCTACGCAGGGTCGGCTCAGGTCAGTATTTGGATGGCAGACCTCCAAGGAAGACCAGGGTCACTGTACAGAGGCAGGCCATGGCAAACCGCCTCTGAACATCTCTTGCCTTGAAAGCTCTACCAGGTTGCCATAAGTCAGTTACAACTTGATGGCAAAAATACCCCAACCCTGTCCAGGAAAGAAGGTGGCGTGGAACAGCCATTTCTCGTCAGATCTCAAGAGCTAAGCGGGGCCACTACTTGGGAGGGAGGCCACCAAGGAAGGCTCTGCAGAGGAAGGCGGTGGCAAACCTCCTCTTGCTTCTCAGTTGTCCTGAAAGCCCCTTGCTGGGTCGCTGGATGTCAGCTGTGACTGGGCGGCACTTTAAACACACGCCCTTCAGTGCTCTTTAAAACGATTTCTACCACCCAGACAAAATGGGTACCCAGGGCTTTTTTTTAAGGGGGGGGAGTGCCGGAACAGAGTCCTGGAACCAACAAAATTCTTTTTAAAATATTTTCAAGTTCATGAGTTTTCAGTATACAGATTGAGAGTTCCAGCTCCTTTTTTTCCAAAAAAAGAGAGAAGGAGAAGAAGCCGCCTTTTGGGTACGTCCCCGATCCGAGCAATTAATCTCCACCAATCCCTCTCCGGGCCCCACATTTACCTTTCCGTTTCTGCGATTTGGAGAGAGCTGGATAGACGGGATGCTCTGATTCTTTGGGCTTATTTTCCAAGACTTCCCAGGGAGACGGTGATGGAGATCGGGGAGAGAATGGGGAGAAGAAAGAAAATTGAAGGGAAGCTTTTTCACCCCAAAAGAAGAAGAAGAAGAAGAAGAAGAAGAGATTGGATTTATACCCCGCCCTTCACTTGGAGTCTCAGAGCAGCTTACAAATTCCTTTCCCTTCCCCTCCCCACAACAGACACCCTGTGAGGTAGGTGGGGCTGAGAGAGCTCTGACAGAAACTGCCCTTGAGAGAACAGCTCTGACAGAACTATGGCTTTTCCAAGGTCATCTAGCAGCTGCAAGTGGAGGAGTGGGGAATCAAACCCGGTTCTCCCAGATTAGAGTCCGCACACTTAACCACTAAACCAAACTGGCCGTCTGCGTGAATGTGTTGGGAAGAGGAAGAGGCGGTAACGGGAGAAACAGAAGAAGCAGAGCCCCCCCCCCCCCCCCCCGGGTCATTTTGTGCATTCCGTTCCTTGGTCTGAAGGCTCTCATTAGTTTCTCTCCTGAGGACTAAAAGATTGTGTGTCCATGTTAGACATGAGGGGGATTTGTGTATCCAGAGGTTCGCAGCCATATTGGCCGAGCACCCTCCTGTTGAGGCAAACTGCCGCAGGACAGAGGTTGCAATCTGAAGGCATGAAAATTCAGAAACTCTGTGGTCCTCTGGCAGTTCAACTTTTTTTTCTGGTAGCACCCATCTTTTGCGAGGAAAGGGCTGTAGACCTTTTCAGTCATGATCCCACAAACCGGGAGCCCACCAGCTGCATGCGACGGGTCCATGCGTGATTTTCCTGATAGACATGGTCGCCAACAGCGGCAGCGTGCGTCGCTGCCATACCAACTATGGTAGCCAGGTCCCTTCGCCATCACGGTGGTGGGATTTGGGGGGCGTTCCGGGGGTTGGCAGGACATTGTGTGCAACATCCCTGATGCCATGACATTACCTGGAAGTGACATCATTACATTGGTAACGTCACAAGTGACACTCTGGTTTTGGGGCAAAACTCTATGGGTGTCTTTGCCTTCAAAGACATAGAGTTTGCCCAGAAGCCAGAGCATCGCTGCACGACGTTCACGGTGCAATGACATCACCAGGAAGTGACGTCATCATGTCGGGGACATCGGATGACAACGTCTGTTTGGGGGTGGGGTGTCCACTGCTGGCCGGCGGGCGGATCAGTTTATTTGGTGTCGTGGTTAAGTGTGCAGACTCTAATCTGGGAGAACCGGGTTTGATTCCCCACTCCTCCACTCGCACCTGGCTGGATGACCTTGGGCAAGCTGTAGTTCTGGCACAGCTGTTCTTGAAAAAGAGCAGTATCTGTCGGAGCTCTCTCAGCCCCACCTGCCTCACAGGTGTCTGTTGTGGGGAAGGGAAAGGATTTTGTAAGCCGCTCTGAGACTCCTTTGGGTAGTGAAGGGCGGGGGATAAATCCAATCTCCTCTTCTCTTCTTCCATCCCCCTTAATCACTTTAGTTGCCCTTTGCTGTCGTGGTTAAGTGCGTGGACTCTAATCTGGGAGATCTGGGTTTGATTCCCCACTCCTCCACTTGCACCTGGCTGGATGACCTTGGGCAAGCCACAGTTCTGATAAAAGCTGTCTTTGAAAAAGAGCAGTTTGTGTCGGAGCTCTCTCAGCCCCGCCTACCTCACAGGGTGTCTGTGGTGGGGAGGGGAAGGGAAAGGAGTTTGTAAGCCGCTCTGAGACTCCTTTGGGTAGTGAAGGGCAGGGGTATAAAGCCAATCTCTGCTTCTTCTTTAGTTATTTATTTGATTTACAGCCCGCCCTCCATGCCAAAGCCCCCCAAAGCAGGCTGGCAGCCTGAATGCCAACAGGCTTGTGTGATTTCCAAGGTTTGCATTTACGGGTACCGAGGGTGTCGGTGCAAGGTAACCTGTGGCGAGAGACTCTGAAGCAGAGCCATTTCAGCCTGCCATGACTGTCAAGCTACCCAATAATAGCCCCTGTAAGCCGCCCTGAGCCCGCTTGCGGGAAGGGCGGGGTAAAAATGCCTTAAATAAATAAATAAATATAATGTGGTGCAGGACTGTACCACTTCGGATAGGTAAGATCTCTGCATGAAAAGGACATGCACAGCAGGGATGCTCTGGGTCTTCATGGCGTGCAGTGCAGTCACTGGCCTGTAGGGTTGCCAACCTCCAGGAGGCGGCTGGAGATCTCCTGAGATTACAATTGATCTCCCAGGAACAGAAGTCAATTCACCTGGGGAAAAGGGCTGCCTCGGAAGGTGGACTTTATGGTAGGCTGCTGAGGTCCCTCCTCTCACAAACCCCGCCCTCCTCAGGCTCCACCCCCTAAATCTCCAGGGAGTCCCCAGCCCAGAGCTGGTGGCCCTGCTGGCCTGAAATCTGACGTGGTCCAAACCAGCGACGGCTCCATCTGACTTGTCTGTTTTAAGGAATCCAGGGATCCAGCCTAGGGTTGCCAGCTCCGGGTTGGGAAATACCTGGAGATTTGGGGGGGTGGAGCCTAAGGAGGGCGGGGTTTGGGGAGGGGAGGGATCTCAGTGGGGTAGAATGCCACAGACTCCACCTTCCCAAGTGGCCATTTTGAGCTGGCTCATAGTTTTTTAGCCTCCAGCTCACGCATTTTTGCCTTAGCTCAGGAAGGGATGGCTCCAGAGCAAACTGAGTTATGCAGAAGCCAAACCGCTCGCTCACAACTTTAATTCCAGTAGGTCACCAAGCAGAATTTTTGCTCACAAGACTCCACAGCTTAGAGGGAACATTGCTCCAGAGCAAACTAATTTATGCAGCAGCCAAATCACTCCCTCACAACTGTAATGCCGATAGCGCACAAAGTAGAATTTTTGCTCACAAAACTCCACAGCTTAGAGGGAACATTGGTTGTAATCCCAGGAGATCTCCAGCCACAGCCTGGAGGTTGAGGAATACCAAAAACGACATCCATGACAAAAATAACGAAGAGTCAATAAAGATAAGTTGCAAAAAGGTTTACTGTAGTAATTCTGTCGAAAATTATCCTTCCATAATCGCTCACGCGCAAACGAATACCGTCCACCGAAAACAATTCGTTTCACAATATTTGCTTTCTCTGAGCGTGTCGCAATCCCAGTTCTTATCGATCACCACTTATCGACTCTTGAAGGAAACACTCCATGCCGACTCTCTAGTAACAGAACCCAAGAATTATAGAAGGAGAATTTTCTACAGAATTACTACAGTAAACGTTTTGGCAACTTCTCTTTATTGACTCTTCGTTATTTTCGTCACGGATGTCGCTTTTGGCATTCCTCCCGTGACCTCTCATGTTTGGCTTCGACCACCTGGAGGTTGGCACTCCTAAAGGATTTCTCCTTTCTGCTTCCAGGACTGTGTAAGAGAGAAACTCCGTCACGGGTTGTGCTTCCCCAGCCCAATTTGAGAAAGCACTCGGCAGTCTTGTAGAGGAGAATCCAGGCTAAAAAGACTTTATTAATAAAGGAGGGAAAATACAGGCACAACAAGGTTTTGAATCCTCGAGTACCCACAGCTCTTCCCTAAGGTTACAATGGGAGACATAAACTTTTATACCCCCGATGACAGTTAGAAATAAATCATAATTATTGGTTCCATCAAACCTTGTCATATATCCGTCACACCGTTCTGATTGGGCTCCAACCTGTGGGTTGGATTTTCTCAGGCAAAAATATACCTCCTTCAGTTGAGCAATGGGCCTTCTTCTTCCAGGGTTTTAAATTCTAAAAGTATCTAATGTAGCCGATATGGGTACATAGTGGTGTGTGTTCTTCATCTAACGTAGGCTAAATGACATCAGGAATATGCACAGTTATAGTTGGCAAGAACAAGCAAGGTCACAAGCAGTATGATTGCCTGTCAGCATTTAGTATTTTACCCAGAATGCGAGGATTTTCAGACAGGTGATATATTCCGGAAGAGGAACGGTTCCCAAACGGTTTCTGGTCTGTCGTTTCAGACAGAACCGTTTGAGAACCGGTTCCCTTCCGGAATATATCATTCAAAGCCCTGCGGCCATCTGTACGCACACGTGAGGGGCAGGGTGTCTGTTGTGGGGAGGGGAAGGGAAAGGCGTTTGTAAGCCGCTCTGAGACTCCTTCGGGTAGTGAAGGGCGGGGTATAAATCCAATCTCTTCTCTTCTTTTTCTTCTATGATTGCCTGTCAGCATTTAGTATTTTACCCAGAATACATTTAAGCAATGAACCAAAGTGAATATCTTAATATATGTTCATGATTGATTTCAGTTACTGCGATTAGAATCATCAAAGGCACTTAACATATGCACCATGGAAGTGTTAAGTGCCCCTACTAAGTTACACTGACTGTTAGTCAGTGGCAGAGTACAAAGTGTTTCATAAGCGGTGCGTACAACAACTGTGAGAGCCTCCCTCAGCAGGCCCACGCAGGATCTTCCTCAGGCCTATCCAACAGGGCTTCCTCCCCGGGAAATATACTTTGGAGTGCCAAGGTATGGACTCCAGTGCTGCTGAATCCCTCCTAAGAAACTGAACCATCATTCAAAGCCCTGCGGCCATCTGTACGCACACGTAAGGGCGTCCGTTCTAACCGTAGAGGCCGTAAACCAACCGCGACACTCCAGACTCCGCCGCGGAAACTGCAACCCACTTCTCTCTCCCTTCCCCAGTTCTGCATAAGCATGCCTTGGTTGCGCAAGCCATCTGGAGCATTTTGCTAGGGTTGCCAGCCTCCAGCCTGGGGATCTCCTGGAATTACAACGGATCTTCAGACGAGAGAGATCAATTCCAACCAAGGGCAGTTCTGGAGAGTGGACTCTGGGGCATCGCATCCTTGCTTTGCCCTCTCACGTCACCAGGCTCCACTCCCAGATCTCTAGGGATTTCCCAACCTGGAGTTGACAACCTTAGCACAGACCCCCTAACCCTCCAACCCTGGCTTGGGAAGTCCCTGGAGAATTAGATGTGATTTCACAGGAGGGTGGTTCAGTCTCAAGCTCCCCTGGGGCTCACTTCCAGCCTCAGTTAATTATTAATACTATTATTATTATTTATTATTATTATTATCATAAAATCATAGATTGTTCGAGTTGTAAGGGACCTTTCAGGTCATCTAGTCCAACCCCCTGCAGTCTGCAGGAGCATAGCTGAAAGATAGCCCTACAACATACCCGAAAGATGGTTGTCCAGCCT
>NW_015171588.1:69593-73829 GCF_001447785.1 Gekko japonicus | reverse complement strand
CTTCCAGGGAACAGTCAGGGTTGATTTCTTTTAGGACTGACTGGTTTGATCTTCTTGCAGTCCAAGGGACTCTCAAGAGTCTTCTCCAGCACCATAGTTCAAAAGAATCTATTCTTCAGCAACATGGGCATAGTATTAATATTGGTCTTACAGGGCTTTTTTAAGGACTGCAACATGATGATATGCCTGGGTAAATGCTTGGAGTACTGAAAGAGTTCTGCAAATAGTAGATGCTTTTATTATTTGAACACACGAAGCTGCCTGATACTGAATCAGACCTTTGGCCCATCAAAGTCAGTACCGTCTACTCAGACTGGCAGCAGCTCTCAGGGGTCTCAGGTCAAGGTCTTTCCCATCACCTCCTTCCTTGTCCTTTTAACTGGGGACGCCAGGGATTGAACCCGGGACCTTCTGCATGCCAAGCAGAGGCTCTGCCACTGAGCCGTGGACCCTCCCCTGTTCTTTGGCCCTTTCAAACTGTTGCTGTCAACTCAGCCAAGCCAGTTCTGTTCTTTTAACGGTTCAGTGCAAAGGTTGGCTTCTACTTCTGGAGAAGAGCCTTTCCCACTTCCTAACCAACAAAGCGCCGACAGAGGAGATTCCGGACAAGGAGGGCACCAGAGCACCGGTACCTTTGACGGCTTCGACAGGCTGCGAGAAAACCCCGCTTCCTGAAATCCCCCCCCTCTTTTCGCAGAATTGCTGAACGCACAGAGGCTTTGCTCTCAACCACCAGTTCGTCTAGGGTTGCCAAGTACCCCTGGGGGGCAGGGAAACCCCCGCCCGAAAGGCATTTTAGGAAGAATGAAAAACACAAATACTCAAGAAACTCCCAGAGTATGGGGCCGGGTGCAGTTTGGTGCCCCTAAGGGCCGTCCCGCTCTAGACGATCGCCTAGTTCGCCTAGTGAGTGAGCCGGCCCTGGTTTTCCCTCGAATGATTGTGGCCCGGCCCCAACGTGCCTGATGTGATTGCGTCACTTCCAGGTGACATGATTGCGGCGTGCGCGCAAAGCACACAAACCAAGAGACTCCCGGGGACGTCCGGAACCCCCCCTGCTATTACGAAGGTAGGACTTGGCAACCCTAAGTCCATCTCTACTGCACTTCACATTAATTGTGTCACTAACCAGAACCCAGGATCGAAACACCGTCTTTGGAGTGAGAAGAAGTTGTGTTCTTACCTGTGCATTGTCTCAGCAAGGCTGCCTTGGTTCCTGAGCCCGTCTGTTTCTGCCCCTGAGATCCTGCAATGCAGAATGAAAGTGCGTGAACTGGGATTTGTAGAGTTGCCATCCTCCGGGTGGGGCCCGGAGGTCTCCTGGAACGACAACTGGTCTCCAGGTGACAGAGATCAGCCCCCCTGGAGAAAAGGTTGCACCCCACCAATGTTCACTAGTCCAACTACAGTCCACAAATTTGCTTTTTCGTCTTTTGTTTCTTTATTCTACGTCATGCAGTGCTGCTGCTGTTGCTTCCAACAATTGCCATGCTACAGATTTCCTGGGTAAACACTCTGTTTCCCTCAGTGCTTCATAAAAAGGTAAAGGTTCCCTTGCTCGAAAGCCAGTCAAATCCGACTCTAGGGTTGCGGTTCTCATCTCCATTTTCAAGCCGAAGAGCCAGCACTGTCCAAAGACGTTTCCGTGGTCATGTGGCCGGCATGACTAAACACCAAGGTCATGCGGCACACTCGGGTCTCGAATTGCTGAACTACCGACCTTCCACGGCCTGCAGTTCAGCATCTTAAGCACTTGAGCCACCGCAGCTCCTAATGCTTCATAAGGCACTTTCTATTTGGAGCTCAAGCTCTACATCTCCTACTCAGAATTAATCTTGTATTTTCTCGGCATCTGCTGCCTTGAGTCCCTGTGAGAAAAGCGGGCTATAAAAAATGCAAATACATTTTTAAAAAGCAAATGTTTCTAGTCCTCATGGTTATCCATCAGCAGCCCATCACAAATTGCCCCTTCCCACGCTGAGTCCAAACAAATAGGCAACCGGCAAATTAAAATGGCTCTTCTCCTTTTTTCTCTGCTGGTCAAAATGAAGTCCAACACAGCCAGATTTTCACAGGCTTGCCAGTTCTGGCTTGGGAAATACCTGGATATTTTGGGGGTGGGCTGCATGCACGTCACCCGGATGTGACATGATGACGCCGGGCACGCTGGGGGCGGGGCCACAGCCATTTGAGGGGAAAACTCTATGTTTTCCCCTCAAATGGCTGTGGTAAATTGGGCCTCTAAAGCGGGGGGGAATCCACCTCCCGGGGGGAATTGGCAGCCCTACGGATAGCTCCTCCGCTCTCTTTGTGGCATAGGAAATTATGGGAACATTACATAATGGCAAAGATAACTGGACAGTTGGATTTTAAATCTGTAGAGAAGTATAAATCAGATTTTGAGTCTATTTGGTACCCTATATTGAACTATTTAGAGCAATATGGTGAATTTTTTTTAAATGCTGGATCTATCCAGATTAGTTTCAATTTTTAAAGTATAATAGAAATAATGTAAGCATTTGAAACTGGATATTATTTCTTGATAGTTTCTGTTAACTTGCTGTAGATAATTTCAACTGTTTGTGATTATCTGTGCAATAAAAAACTTTTTTAAAAAAAGAGAGAGAGAGAGCACCAGACCCTTAGCAACCATTCTTGCCTGCCACACCTTTGCTCCTGAGAAGCAAGGAAAAGTGCAAACCTGGACAGAGGGACTGGGGGCGGGAGGGAGAAGAATGCCTTCTATAGATGCCACCGCTCCCGTCTTAAAGCTCCTTCCCGCTGGGGAAGGGAGATGGTTTCCTAGGAGACTTCGTCTCCCTGCAGTGGGCCCAGGAGCAGCACTGTGTCTGCGCATATGTGTATCTGTGGACATTTACAGGTTCCTCCTTGACAGCAGAGGTGCTAAATGAAGGCAAATATATTCCGCACACGACGCGCACCCCCCAGCGAGTGGGATCCGTGGCAAGCAGCAGGAGAAAGCCCTTTAAATAGAAATGTGTCACCAAGGTAACAGCCTACATGCTTGAGAAACGCTTGACCTCAGGAAGCATCAAGCGCGCACGCCACACCCCTCTGAGATGTCAGCCCGCAGGCTAAAGTGCACGAATACCTAGTTGCCGGAGGACTCAGGAGGACGGAATTCTGTCCATCGGTTAGGACTCGAAAGGGGAGGGAACCAAAACGTATCAGGGATTTATCAGGGATTCCTGACATTCCGAGCTGAGAAACACTTGGAACAACAGATTCAGGCCGGTAGCCGTGCTGGTCTGAACTCTGAACCAACAGAACAAAGTTTCAGTCCAGGGGCACCTTTAAGACCAACAGAGTTTAATTCTGGGTATAAGCCTTCGTGTGCAGGCACACTTCCTCAGATACATTGGAACGGACTTCCCCAAGCCTTACATATAGGTAGAGGACAAAGGTTGAGCCCAGGGGCACCTTTAAGACTAACACAGTTTAATTTGGGGGACAAGCTTTTGTGTGTAGGCACACTTCTTCAGATATCTGGATTTCCTGATTCAGGGCCCCTCCCCTAGCACTAACCAGCTGGCCAGTGGGGGACTAATCAGTGGGCCAGTAGGAGTCAGCTGCCGAGGGAGGTGGTTGAGCTCCCCCTCCCTGGCGGTCTCTAAGCAGCGGCTGGACAAACACTTATCAGGGAGAGTCTAGGCTGATCCTGCATTGAGCCAGGGGGTTGGTTTAGATGGCCTGTGTGGCCCCTTCCATCTCTGTGATTCGACGATTCTATGACTTACTGAAAGCAAAAGGAAGCCTCGGCTTGCATCACTGCTTCCGGGGCACGCCCTGCTTCACCAGCAATGCTGGCCTAGGTCTCTCTTTGCTCACAGTAAGTCCCTCATGATCCCCCCCCCACCGGTTGGCAGGTGGTACCAGGCAACCTTAATCCCCAGTGTTCATTTCTTTTTAAAGGAAGTCTCTAGCGTCTTTATTTGCAAAGATATACCTTTTCCCCTTATATCTCTGCAAGGGAGAAGGCTAGAGACTTACTAAGTCATGCAGAAGTCATCTCTATGTATGCCCCATCGGCTTTGACATCAACGCAAGGCGCAACTAATCCTCCTGTTGCCACTAGGGTCACAACCAGGCCGTAGGGGTTGAGATTAGTTTGGATCTCTATCTCTTGCCTTGAGACCAAGGTTCCCTCTGTGGAGTCTTGTGAGCAGAAATCCTACTTTGTGAGCTACCAGCATTAAAGCTGTGAGCGAGTGACTT
>NW_015171588.1:57502-68687 GCF_001447785.1 Gekko japonicus | reverse complement strand
GAAGACGGGGACGGCAAAGGGCGAGATGGTGAGACACTGTCATAGATACAACGAACATGAAGTTGAGCAAATTTCAGAGGACGGCGGAAGACCGGGAAGGCCTGGCGTGATCTGGTCCATGAGGTCGCGAAGAGTCGGACTCGACTGTGTGACTGAGCAACAACAACACACTGGGAGATTAGACTCAGGTGGGGGTCGCCGTTTTGGTTTGAAGCAACAGAGCAAAGTTTGTCCAGTGGCACCTTGAAGGCCAACAAAGTTTAATTCTGGGGATAAGCTTTTGTGAGCATGCAAAGCACATGAAAGCTGATACCCAGAATTAAACTTTGTTGGTCTTAAAGGTACCCCTGGACTCAAACTTTGATCTATGAGGCCAGTTAGCAAACAAACCTCAACAGCTGTCTACAGACCGCAGTCAAAATCGAGGTGGAGGAGTGAGTCTGTGTGTTCTCTGCTGCCCCCTGCTGGCTCCGACTCCCCCCTGCCCGCCACTCCGGTCCCTTGCTAATGCAATCTCTTTACCTTCTGCCTGGCACAGGCCCGGCATCTCCCTGACGGTGTCGTCTGAGTCCTGAGCCTCTTCCTCATCCTCCTCTTCGTCTTCTTCCTCTTCTTCGACATCCTCAGCATAGTCTTCTTCCATCCAGGAACTGTTGGATTCCAAATGGCTCTGTGCTAGGCGCTGCATAGCTGCAGGGAATATGTAAAGTCAGAATTAGAAGGGAAGAAGAGATTGGATTTATGCCCCGCCCTTCACTCAGAGTGGCTTACAATCTACTTTCCCTTCCCCTCCCCACAACAGACACCCTGTGAGGTAGGTGGGGCTGAGAGAGCTCTGACAGAAACTGCCCTTGAGAGAACAGCTCTGACAGAACTATGGCTTTGGGTTTGAAGATGCAGGACCTCCATTTTCCAAGTGTGGCATGTTTCCAGACATTGAAACAACTTAGAAGCAGCTAAGAAAGATTCCCCAAACCTTTAGAACTCCCTGCCTCTCTTGGGGGCCACGGGGAGAGGGCTTCTGGAGTTTTGGCCCCACTGGTGGACCTCCTGAGGGCACCTGTGTTTTGGCCTCTGTGTGACACAGAGTGTTGGACTGGATGGGCCATTGGACTGATCCAGCATGGCGTCTCTTAGGTTCCTATCAGCTATTTCATCCCAATTTCAACTTGTAAAAAAGTTATGTTTCTTTATTTAAGTGAGTGCAACTTACCTGAGAGCGGGGGAGTCCCGGGCCCTGTCCTGGAGCTTTTCGGCGCGTGCGCCACGAAGATGCCACCCGGAAGTGACGTCATTGCATCAGTCATGTTGGGGGTGGGACCACTATGATTCAAGGGGAAACCGTAGAGTTTTCCATCAAATCATAGAGCGTCCCCCCGCAACATTCCCGGCATTTAGGGGGTGGGGTTCCCCCCAGCGGCCTTGATCCGGGCAAACGGGATCATTGAGCAGGGTTTTCCCCGCCCCCCTGGGGGGACTTGGCAAGCCTACTGCCAACCCTCCAATGGGGGCCAGGTCTCCCCTGATTTTGAGGGCCCCAGAACAGCTCCACTGGGAACTACCACCCTCCCACAGCCTGCAGTTCAGCGTCTTAACCACTTGAGCCACCGCAGCTCCATACATATATAAATATATCTGTTAAAACACTGACATGACGGCTGAACAGTTTCCATGAAGTTCCATAAGTGGATTCCGCCATCAGTGGATAGAACATGGAGGGCAGGGTTGCCAAACACTGTGTGTGTGTGTGTCTGTGTGGGTAGATCTCCCAGAATTACAAGGGATCTCCAGGCAACAGAGGTCCGTTCCCCCGGAGAAAATGGCTCCCACCACCCATGCTCCGCTGCCTGCACGCCCTGCTCCTGACAGCACCCTCCAGTCTCTGCACCATGAGAGCCACCACTGCCCTTCCTCAAAGAGGCTGGAGAGTTGGGAGCATGAGTGCAAACAGGTAGTAGCGGAGGAGGTGTGTGAGTAAGGGACGAGGGCAATGGGGCCCCACCAGAAGTCTTGGACCACGGCAACGGTCCCTCCTCATGGTACGCTGACACCAGTCCCGACTCCAGAATACCCAATTTTTCTCCCTCTCCCAAAATACAAGAACTTGAGGGCATCCAATGAAGCTGATGGGCAGTAGGTTCCGGACGGACAAAAGGAAATACTACTTTCCACAGAGAGTGATTCAAATGTGGCATTCGCTGTCAGAGGAATAAACAGCTTTGAAAGGGGATTCGATAGATTCATGGAGGAGAAGTCTATCAATGGCTACTAGCCGTGGTGGCTGAGGGGAACCTCCATGTTCAGAGGCAGTCAGCCTCTGAATCCCAGAGCCAGAAGGCAACATCAGGGGAAGGCCTCGGCCTCTATGCACTGTCGTTGGCCCTGCAGGGGAACTGTTTGACCAGAATGCTCTGGGAATTCTGTGCCGAAACGTAACTGCTAGTCACACGGGGGCCCAGCTGGGATCGGGACCACGGTAGCTGAAGCCTCCCCCTCCCCCGCACCACTATCCTGACCTGAAACAGCCCCAGGGAGAATGCTGTTTGCCTCCCGGAAGGAGCTTCCATGTCCTCCTGGCCCCTGTGTGAGGCGGGATGCTGGACTAGATGGACCGCTGGTCTGATCCAGCAGGGCTCTCCTGATGTTCTTATGAAGGCCTCGGCCTCTCTGCCCTGTTGTTGGCCCTTCAGGGGAACTGGTTGGCCCCTGTGTGAGACGGGAGGCTGGACGAGATGGACCCTTGATCTGAATCCAGCAGGCCTCTTGTTATGTTCTTAAATTGCAGAACCCAAGTAAATCTTTAAAACACCAAGCCCTGCCCTAATACATGTCTGACTGAAAGGAGAGCCTGAAAAAAAGAAGCCAGCCAGCAATAAAACAGCTCAGACTAAAAAGGTAGCATTTTAAAAAAAAATGTACATATCTCCGGAGGACGGCGGAAGACAGGAGGGCCTGGTGTGATGTGGTCCATGGTGTTGTGAAGAGACAAACTTGACCACGACTGAACAACAACACAGATCTCTGACAAGGGCAAAATCAAAAAGGCCCAGGCTTTACCACTGCTTGCAATCAGGAGTTGCCCTCAGGAAGATCAGTTTTGTTTAGCTGCTTCCTTACTCTCTCCCCTCCTCCACTTTATTCTCACAAGCAGGAGTCATTTCCTCCAGGAGCGCACAGGAGCGGAACTCCGGCAGTAAAGAGCCCAGGGGGTGGGCACATGCAACAAGCCTCACCCCCTGCTCCCAGCAGCCCTCAGTCAGAGCAAGAAGCAGCCAGGTAAGTTGCAGAGCTCCCCCCGGCCCCCCAGTCCAAAGCATTCCAGTGGCACCTTTAAGACCAAGTTTTATTCAGGTAGAAGCTCTCCCTCCTCTGTGAGGACAGATCTGCACGTTCTACTCCCCCCCCCAATAGATAGCACTCCAAAACAGTCCAGTGGAGCCTGAGCGGTGGGTGTTGCCTTCTGACACACTTCCCATGGTGTCAGGGGGTGTGGCATATGCAAATAAGTTATGCTAATGAGCTCCTGCACCTCTTTTTCTACTAAATGACCCCTGTGAGGTAGTTCAGGAACACTGTTAATCTTTTAAGGTGCTCCTGGACTCTTGGTCTTTTCTACTGCTATAGACAGACTAACACGGGTGCCCATCTTGGCCTGTCTCCACACCTGCTTGTGCATCTTTCTTCCACTTGCAAGCTCTCCCACCACCCATGCTCCGCTGCCTGCACGCCCTGCTCCTGACAGCACCCTCCAGTCTCTGCACCATGAGAGCCACCACTGCCCTTCCTCAAAGAGGCTGGAGAGTTGGGAGCATGAGTGCAAACAGGTAGTAGCGGAGGAGGTGTGTGAGTAAGGGACGAGGGCAATGGGGCCCCACCAGAAGTCTTGGCCCACAGCTGACGCCAGTCCCGACTCCAGAATGCCCAATTTTCCTCTCTCTCCCAAAATACTAGAACTGGAGGGAATCCAGTGAAACTGATGGGAGAAGGGGGTTCAGGATGGACAGAAGGAAATGCGACTTGACACAGAGAGTGATTCACATCTGGAATTCGCTGCCAGAGGATGTCACGATGACCACAGGAATAGAGAGCTTTACATGGGGATTTGATGGATTCATGGAGGAGAAGTCTATCAATGGCTACTGGCCGTGGTGGCTGAGGGGAACCTCCATGTTCAGAGGCAGTCAGCCTCTGAATCCCAGAGCCAGAAGGCAACATCAGGGGAAGGCCTCGGCCTCTATGCCCTGTCGTTGGCCCTGCAAGGGAACTGTTTGGCTACTGTGTGGGACAGGATGCTGGACTAGATGGACCGCTGGTCAGATCCAGTAGGGCTCTTCTTATGCTCTTATCAGGGGAAGGCCCCGGCCTCTCTGCCCTGTTGTTGGCCCTGCAGAGGAACTGGTTGGCCCCTGTGTGAGGCGGGATGCTGGACTAGATGGACCCTCACTGGTCTGACCCAGCAGGGCTCTTCCTATGTTCTTATGAAGGCCTCGGCCTCTCTGCCCTGTTGTTGGCCCTTCAGGGGAACTGGTTGGCCCCTGTGTGAGGCATGATGCAGGACTAGATGGACCGCTGGTCTGATCCAGCAGGGCTCTTCCTATGTTCTTATGAAGGCCTCGGCCTCTCTGCCCTGTTGTTGGCCCTTCAGGGGAACTGGTTGGCCCCTATGTGAGACGGGAGGCTGGACGAGATGGACCCTTGATCTGAATCCAGCAGGCCTCTTGTTATGTTCTTAAATTGCAGAACCCAAGTAAATCTTTAAAACACCAAGCCCTGCCCTAATACATGTCTGACTGAAAGGAGAGCCTGAAAAAGAGAAGCCAGCCAGCAATAAAACAGCTCAGACTAAAAAGGTCGCATTTAAAAAAAATGTACATATCTCCGGAGGACGGCGGAAGACAGGAGGGCCTGGTGTGATGTGGTCCATGGTGTTGTGAAGAGACAAACTTGACCACGACTGAACAACAACACAGATCTCTGACAAGGGCATAATCAAAAAGGCCCAGGCTTTACCACTGCTTGCAATCAGGAGTTGCCCTCAGGAAGATCAGTTTTGTTTAGCTGCTTCCTTACTCTCTCCCCTCCTCCACTTTATTCTCACAAGCAGGAGTCATTTCCTCCAGGAGCGCACAGGAGCGGAACTCCGGCAGTAAAGAGCCCAGGGGGTGGGCACATGCAACAAGCCTCACCCCCTGCTCCCAGCAGCCCTCAGTCAGAGTCCCCACTCCTCCACTTGCACCTGCTGGATGACCTTGGGCAAGCCATAGTTCTGGCACAGCTGTCCTTGAAAAAGAGCAGTTTCTGTCAGAGCTCTCTCAGCCGCACCTACCTCACAGGGTGTCTGTTGTGGGGAGGGGAAGGGAAAGGAGTTTGTAAGCCACTCTGAGACTCCTTTGGTAGTGAAGGGCAGGTTATAAATCCAATCTCCTCCTCCTCCTCCTTTCCAACCCTTCACCAAGCCAATTCCTCCTTCTCTCTCTCTCTCTCTCTCTCTCCCTCCACACTGAAACCAAAGAGAATGATGCCACAGAAATAAACAGCAAAAAAACACAGAACAGCCGTTTCAACTTATCTTTACCCATTACAAAATTTATCGCTGCCACCACCCCTCAAAAACTCCAGCCTCTCAATTCCCGCTCCGTCTTGTCTCACCTCCCAAATGGAAGCCGACATTGAGAATTATCAGCCGGTCAACAAATACCTGATGGAGAGCTGCATCTCCCGGCAGGACTCAAGCCCCTTTCTGCCACTGTGTTTTACTCCCGAGCTGTACCAATTAACACCAGCGAAGGTAAATGGAAGGTCCTACTGCTCCAGAGATTACTCTGCCCAGACACACAAGCACAGCGGCCTGGCATCGCATCGCCTCCCGTTGGAGAAGCAGGATGGTCGATTGATTGGAACGCGGCTCCGATGACCGGCGTAATCCGTTAGGGTGCCTTTCCCAATTGAGCTGTCTTGCTGTTTGCAGTTTCGAAACGGGATCCGCAGCACACAATAAACTCAACTCTTTGTACTCCAGGGGTGAATGCATCTTGTTCATAACACTCTCTCGCAAGAGGGAAGGGAAAAAGTGCCACCGGATGACAAGACGCCTTATTATGCCCTCTCCAAGGAAGGGTAATTTAAAAAGCTAATTATTCTGAATCGTAGTATTGGTCCACTTGGTGGTAGGAAGTGCCGTCAAGGAAAGAGACGCTCAGAGGTGGTTTAGCCATTGCCTGCCTTGGCGTCATGACCCTGGTATTCCTTGATGGTCTCCCATCCAAATACTAGCCAGGGCCGACCCTCCTTAGCTGCTGAGATCTGAGGAGATCGGGCTTGGCTGGGCTCCAAGGGTGAATACACCAAGGGTAGTGGCTAGAGCTCCCATTTGCCCATTTATGGCGGGAAGCCTCCAGGCAACTGCGGCCCTTCCCCGCCAATGATCAGCAAGTGGAAACTGGGGCCAAAGGGGAGGGGCACTATCATCCTGGGGAGAAAAATTAAGAAGAAATATAAGGTTTTGTCTACTTACAGGAAGTTCTGACCATAGAGTTCCTGAAGTTTCCTAGAGCTACCCCCTTGTCACTTCTGGGTAGCTCTGGGAATAGCCAGGAATACTATGGTCAGAACTTCCGCTAAGCAGCCACGACCTTGTTTTTCTTCTAAATTTTTCTCCCGGGACATTGTCCCCTCCCATGCCACAACCCTACCTCCAAAGTTTCCTTGGACTAACACCCACTTTCTTAGACGTGAGGAACCGGGCTCACTGCATTATTTATTTATTTAATTACCTCCTTCATTTACACCCCTGCCTTCCTCCCCCGTTGGGGACCCAAAGCGTCTGATATCGTTCTCCTCTCCTGCATTTTATGTTCACAACAGCCCTGTGAGCTGGGTGGGTTAGAGAGTGGGTGACTGGCCCACGGTCACCCAAAGCGTTTCGGTGGCAGAATGGAGAGTTGAACCTGGGGCTCCCAGCATGATCCTAATCCGAGATCTAACTGCTGCATCACAGTGACGAAGGAAGGAAGGAAGGAAGGAAGGAAGGAAGGAAGGAAGGAAGGAAGGAAGGAATCTGGGGAGGAAGAACACATTCCTCCCAGTTTGCCCCTTGCAATGTATACTAATTCTTCTCTTTAACCTCACACGGGTGTGCTTCAGATGTGCCTAATTGTGCCATTACCTGCTCTGGCTTCTTCTAGTGGGCTGCCATCAAAGGTGGTCTGGGAGGTAGGGTTGCCAACCTCCAGATGGCACCTGGAGACCTGCTATTACAACTAATCTCCAGACGACAGAGATCAGTTCCCCCTGGAGAAAATGGCTGCTCTGGAGGGCGGGCTCTGTGGCATTGGACCCTGCTGAGGCCCCTCCCCTCCCAGAATCCAGCCTTCCTCAGGCCCCACCCCCCCAAATCTCCAGGTACTTCCCAAACCAGAGCTGGCACTCCTACTTGGAGGTCCTTGCTTGAGTTTCCAGGTGCTCAGAGGTTGGGGAGGAGAGATGTAACCCCCCTTCCCTGAAAAAAATGCTTTCCCTCCCAGAAACGGGGACAAGCAATAGCGTTGCCAGCCTCCGGGCGGGGTTCTGGAGATCTCCTCAAATCACAAGGGATCTCCAGACTGGAGATATCAGTTCACTCAAACAAAATGGCTGCTTCGGGAGGGTGGACTCTATGGTATTATACCCCGCTGAGGTGTCTCCCCTCCCCAGACACCCCACCCCCCCAAATCTCCAGGAGTCTCCCAACCCACAGTTGGCAATCCTTGAGTGCAGTTTGACCCGTGAGGGAAACACACACGTTTCCCCAGCAGAGCAAAAAGTAGCGTCAAGTCAAGTAGCGGGGCACAAAGGAAAAGGATGAAACTCCCTCTCCTCTTCCTCTGGGAAAGACTGAAGGTCAAAGAAGACGGGGACGGCAAAGGATGAGATGGTTAGACAGTGTCATAGATGCAACGAACATGAAATTGAGCAAACTCCAGAGGACGGCGGAAGACAGGAGGGCCTGGCGGGATCTGGTCCATGGGGTCGCGAAGAGTCGGACTCGACTGTGCGACTGAACAACAACAACTACAACCCTCTCCCAACGTGTAGAGGCCTCAATCTGAGTTGGACCCCCACATGCCGGGGAATTGAGTATGGAACTCCCAGCATGTGAACCTTGTGGTGGACCCATGGGGAGAGGTGAGGATATTCTAGGTTGCCAGCCTCCAGGTAGAACCTGGAGTCCCCCTGGGATTACAGCTTGTTTCCAGACTACAGAGATCAGATTTCCTTGAGGAAGAGACAGCGTTAGGGGGCGGACTTTGTGGTATACCTAGGGATGCCAGGTCCTTATCTCAGACCAATGGGGGGGGGGGAACTTTCTGGGAGTGGGGGGGGGGAGTGATGTCACTGTGCGCGACTCCCCAGCATGGTGACATTACACAGAAGTGACATGATCACACTGGGGACATTGTGCAGTGAACCAGTGTTCCCCCTAAGCTGAGTTAGTGTGAGCTAGCTCACAGTTTTTTACCGTCCGGCTCGCCCATTTTTGTCTTAGCTCAGGAAGGGAGGGCTCCAGTCCAGAGCAATCGAATTCACGCAGTAGCCAAATCACCTGCCTGCTCACAGTTTTAGTGCTGGTAGCTCACAAAGTAGAATTTTTGCTCACAAGACTCCACAGCTTAGAGGGAGCATTGGCGGTGATGCTGTGGTTTTGGGGCAAACTCTGTTGTAAAACTGGGCTCAAACCATAGAGTTTTGCCTAAAGGCTAGAGCATCGCCTGCATGACATCATCACGTTGGGGACTGTTGGGGGAGCCTGTGAAATCAGGGAATCCCCTGCTCCCACCTGGGGACTGGCAACTCTAGGTATATCACAGAGACTAGGAGAAACTGAAGCCCTAGAGTGACATCACGTCTCTGCGGACTTTTCTTCCCTGCCTAAACTCCACCTTCTCCAGGCACCATCCATAACCACCAGGAATTTCCTAACACACAATAGGCAGCTTTTGGACAATGTACGTTTAGGTCTTCCGCTGACACTGTTACTTTCAATGGGTAACCTGCAAGTTGGGCAGCTCACCCCCCCCCCCCCCCCCAATGCTCCAGCTTGGTTCCATCCCATCAGGTTTCCCACAAACTTTGGCAGAGTTCCTTCCTGCAGCTTCCCCCACTATCACAGTAGTCTCAAGGTTTCAGGATGAGACCTTCAGCCTGGGCAAAGTAATTTGTCAGGGGCAAGGAAACAAAACTTCCTTCTCCATGCCTGTTTCCTTGGCATCAAGGGCAATGCTTCCTACAGAATCTCCCCCCTCCCCCCCCCGCCCCAGTTCTTCAGCTGCTCTGGCTATCCCGGGGAAGGCTGCTCAGTCATTATAATTTTGGGGATACAGACATGCGTGAGAGGATATCACAGGGTGCACAACCAGGGGTCATTTCCTGCAGGAGCACACAGGAGCGGAGCTCCGGCAGTAAAAGGCCCAAGGGGCGGGCACATGAAACAAGCCCCACCCCCTGCTCCCAGCAGCCCTCAGTCAGAGCAAGAAGTTGCAGAGCCCGCCCCCCCCCCCCCATCCAAAACAGTCCAGTGGCACCTTTAAGACCAAGTTTTATTCAGGTACAAGCTCTCCCTCCTCTGCGAGGACAGATCTGCATGTCCCCCCCCCCCAATAGCTAGCAATCCAAAACAGTCCAGTGGAGCCTGAGCGGTGGGTGTTGCCTTCTGACACACTTCCGGTGACGTCAGGGGGTGTGGCGTAGGCAAACGAGTTATGCTAATGGGTTATGCTAATGACCTCCTGCACCTCTTTTTCTACAAAATGACCCCTGTAACCATCCCGGTCTGGATAAAGGCGTTCAACAACACCTTAGAGAAAATTCAGGCAAGATATTTCCGACAACTTTTAGGAGTCTCTGACTGTACACCATATTCGGCACTTTGTACAGAACCGGGGCAGCATTTTAATGAAACAAGAATTTGGCTAATAACCTTTATTTGCTCAGGTTACATTTTAGAATCTCTTCAAACTCTTTACTTTCAAGATTAAAAAGTGATCTGTATAGTATTACCTTCACAGCAATAGATTTGTTTAAAAAAAATGTTGGCTAATCAGCCATAACCATGCACTCCCAGAAGTATTTGTTTAAAAAAATGTATGCCTGCCTGCTAATCAGCCGTAGCCATGCCCTCCCTCCTGCCAAAAGAAGTACCCAACTCTTCTTAGGCCCCGACTCAATTTCCCTGTAGCCAAACTGGTGCAGATTGTTAGCATTATGTAGCTGACACCTTCATTACCTAGAAGGGCCAACATCTGCCAGGTTTTAAAATGAGCATAAGGCTTTCTGCAGTCACTTAATTTCTGCAAGGAACCACGTCAAACACCCATGCCTAACCCAGTGCTCAAGAAAACATCCAGAAAGGGGTGACCAGACTATCAACAGAAGTTTTCTTAACAATAAAACAAATAAATGGACCAGCTGCTTTGAGAAAGTACAGGTAGGGCACGAATTTTTCTCACACTACCAGAAACGAGACCAGTGAAAAACTGTTTCCTTGTTTGTTAGACTTGGCAGTGACCTAGTCCTCAGTGAGGAATGTGATCCGCCTGGTTTGACGAAGAAAAACAACAGCCTCCAGAGAAAAAGAGAGACAGAGACAATATGTTCATTGTTGATGGACAGATTTGTATCGGGTAGCATCTGTCAACTTGCCTCTCCAATACCCTCTGGTTTCTTTGTAGACATGCCTTGCTCCTTGGGTTTATTTTCTCAAAGCCCTGCTTATGTTTATTCAACCCAAGGTTAACCCTAGTTTAAATAACATTCTTTGCTACAGCCTACCCAACACATCCTTGAGGTTTTACAAAATGGGAGGAAAAGGAAATCGAAACAAGTCTTTATGTGTCCTGGATTGTAGGGAGGAACATAGGGATGCCAGCCTCCAGGTGGGTGAAGCAACCCGAGCTGCAGTGTTAGGAGGCTCTAGTAACAAATAAATATACACTGCAGAAACCTTTTAGCAAACTAATGTGTTCTATTTATGGTCATCATTTAGTAAAGTGCATAAAAAGGTAAAGGTTCCCTTGCTCGAAAGCCAGTCGAATCCGACTCTAGGGTTGCGGTGCTCATCTCCGTTTCAAGCCGAAGAGCCAGCGCTGTCCGAAGACGTTTCTGTGGTCATGTGGCCGGCATGACTAAACACCAAGCCGCGTGAAACGCT
>NW_015171588.1:47567-57485 GCF_001447785.1 Gekko japonicus | reverse complement strand
TTTCCAAGCCGAAGAGCCAGCGCTGTCCGAAGACGTTTCTGTGGTCATGTGGCCAGCATGACTAAACACCAAGGCGCACGGAACGCTGTTACCTTCCCACCGAAGTGGTACCTGTTTATCTACTTGCAATTTCTTGCTTTCGAACTGCTAGGTTGGCAGGAGCTGGAACTAGAGACGGGAGCTCACTCAGTCATGCGGCACACTTGGGTCTCGAACTGCTGAACTACCGACCTTCCATAGCCTGCAGTTCAGCATCTTAACCGCTCGAGCCACCGCAGCTCCCAAGTAAAGTGCATAGTGTATCATTATTTCATCCTAGTCAGGTATAAATATTCATTACATTCAATAAGCAATAACATTCAATACAGAAAGATTGTTAACTACCAGACAATTTTGCATCAGTGTTTTAAAAGTCAAGCCCCAATGGGAGTTTCTAGAATTATAAGCCCGCCTCTCCTTGCATGAAGTCTTCCAAAAAGGGGGACAGCCTACAAAAGACACATTATGCAGCTCACATTCCTGCCTAATGTGTCTTTTGTAGGACCGGCAAAAAGCATCCATATCGATTAGTTGCCCTGGAGAAAACGGATACCTTGGAGGGTGGACTCTCTGGCATCTTACCCCACTGAGGTCCCTGCCCTCCTCAGGCTCCACCCCCAAACCCCCAGGAATTTCCCAACCTGGAGCTGGCAACCCTAACCTCTACCTCCTGCCGAGACCTGGCCAGCCTAAGGAGTCATCAGTGGCCAGTGGAGCCTGTGTAAAGCTTAGAGTGACCAGTGGCAAAGAAGGCTCCCGAAAAAGAATATCGGCAGGCCAGGTTTGCTCTGCAGGAATGTGGAAGCCATAACTCTTGTGGAGTATCCTCCACTGCACAGCAGTGAAAGACTTAGGCTGTGGTCACACGGCAAGGTAGTTGCGCCTTGTTCCCGCTTTGATTTAAACGGGAATATTTTTCTTCAGGTTGGCATCTAGCGTGGGCCGCTTGAAGACGTGCTGTTCTGCAAAAACTCATCGCACAATAATTAGACAGCCCTAATCACAATCATTGCGAAAGACGGCTGTTCAGATTGGCGAAATTGCTCTTTCAAAGCATGTGCCAGGAAAACACTTGGTTTTCTCAGGGGCAGGAAAACCAGAATGCCAACAGTGGCCCCGGGCACACGGGCCGGATATCGCAGGGGGGGCGTGGCTAATTGCCCCGGCACAGTTTGACACACGCTTACGGGATCAGACGCGCCGGTGGCACAGCACGGGTCCTTCCCTCGGTGCCAGCGGGTAAACGAGGGACCGGAGGGGAATGCCACGCGCCGGCGCGATCACACCACGGGCGTCTGGAGGCAGCCCATGGCAAACGTTTACTAGCACCTTGGAGGTACTAGTTTTTAAATCCGCATTGTCGACGGTAAGCCACGGGTGCGCTCCACTTCCCAGATGTTGGGGTGTGATCGCGCCCGGATAATCCACCCACCTTCTGTGCCTCTCCTGTGGCAACTCTGCCGTGTGACCAGGGCCAGTTATAATTTTCAGGGGGGGGGGAACTTGACTACAGTGCTGATCTTGATTGCATGTTTCTTACTATCGCAAACCAAACAGTCTAGGACAGAAGTGGGAAGAGCATCAGGTTGTGTTAAAATTAGTACTGAACCACTTTTAACCACCACCCCCGTCTCTCCCACCCGGGTCCTATGAGCTCAAGGCTTCACCTTTCCCGTTATTTATTTAATTCCGTAACTGTAGATGCCGCCCCTCCAACAAATGGCTCGAGGCAGATCCCGAAAACAAAAACAAAACAATTAAAATGCAATTAAAAAAAGAGATCACAACCAAACTAACCCAAGTGGCAAAGGAATCCAGCAGCCAGTAAAACCAAGAGCGCCATAAAAAACAGTATACAAGCAGCGTAGAACAAAGAAGAAGGTGGGATAAAGACATGAGAAAGATTAAAATTGTGGGATATAAGACTTTATGAGCAACAAGGATATCTTGACCTGTCACCACAATGTCAGCAGCATGAGGGCACCGCAAAGAAGACTGAAGTGCTGGGAGTTCAGTGCTCAATTCTGCACTTAGGCTGTTAGCTGGTGATCACACAGCGATGCTGGAGCATGGCAAAGAAGCGGCACGGCAAGCATTTTGCGTTTGTGCGCATGCGCAGTCCCGCGGAGCAGCACTGCTTTCAGTTACGTGTTTGTGCGCTTGCGCTTGCGAAAAACATCCGGTTTGCGACGGGATGTTGATGGACGCCGGATGCCACGGGATACTAGCGCTCCCGCAATCAGACGCCCACCCCTGCCCCGCGTTTTCCGGATACTAGTGCACATTCCGAGGAACTTTTTTACTGTGCCTCTTCAGCAGGACGCCACGGGTTGGCCATGGGTGCGCTACGCTTCCCAGATGTTGCGGTGTGATCACGCACCGAAAATCCGCCTGACATTCATGTCTTTAGCGTGGCAACTTCTCCGTGTGAACGAGCCCCATGATACTCAAGCAGAAGGAGCTTCAGCCTTCCGCCTCAAGTCATTTCCGCCCCAGCCTGAAATAGCTCTTGGCAGCTGCTGTTTGCCCAGGTTGGAGAAACGTGAATGTAGCCAGCCATCTGTGCATATAAATTACGTCCACATTCACCTGAGAATTAAGTCCTCCGCTGGGAACTTCCAGAACACATCTGTATAAAGTCCACATTGGGGGGGGGACACAATTAGGGTTGCAAACTCCAACTTGGAAGATTCCTGGAAATTTGGGGGCAGTGCCAAGGGAAAGAAAGCTTGTGGTGGGGGGAGAGCCCAGCGGGGATGCGAGGGCCAGAGAGCCTGCACTCCAAAGCTGCCGTTTCCTCCACAGGAGCGGATCTTTGGAGTCTGGAGAAGAATTCTAGTTCCTGGAGAATTCCAGGTCCCACCTGGAGGCTGGCAACTCTGGGACATGTGGATTTTAGAATATGTGAATGAGACTCTTCTTCACCCAAAGAGTCCTTAACATGTGGGATTCACTGCCATGGGAAGTGGCAGCAGCTACAAGCACAGACAGCTTCAAGGGGGCTGGATAAACATATCATAGAACCATAGAGTTGGAAGGGGCCATACAGACCATCTAGTCCAGCCCCCCGCCCATTGCAGGACCAGCCTATGGAACAGAGTCCATGAGTGGCTCTTAGCCACAAGGAATACTTGGAACAGTCTATCTGGGGCTGTGATGCTCTGTATTCTTGGTGCTTGGGGGAATAAGTGGGAGGGCTTCTGGAGTTCTGGCCACGCTGGTGGACCTCCTGATGGAACCCGGGTTTTGGCCACTGTGTGACATAGGGTGCGTTCAGACGGGATGTTTCAGCCGGCAGAAACGTGATCACACTTACCTCCAATCTGCGGAGCCCATCGCTGTATGCCCGTTCACACAAAGCGGGCGTCGGCAGTTTGTTTTTTAAACTCAGTTTGCGCATGCGCATAGGCAGCCGTCCACAGAATGGCGATCGCGTATGCGCAAAACACCCCGTCCCGAAAAGCATGGCCTGAAGAGAGGACGTACCTTTAAAGTTTAAAGACCAAACTGGCCTCCCTGAGGTCCCGGACTCCTCTAACACCTTAAACTAAGGACCTTTTTCTTTTTAAAACAAATGCCAGGGCGAAGCTTCGCCCAAGCACATTTCGCCAACCTAAAAAAAAAAAGGCAAGCGAAAATCGGAAGCGAAAATCGGAAGCCTCAGGCTTCCGAACAGAAGTGGCTCTACAACGGTGGAGAGCGATCAGACGGGGGTAAAGCGATTACAACCGTTGCACTCAGGATACCACCACTTGGGGACCTAGTGGCAGAATACAACGGTTTAAAGCTCTTTGCAACGGTTAGGGACGGAAGGCAGATGTTCACCGTGTGAACACCAGTAAGTACACCGATTCCAACCGGCACTTATACCGTTGCAAATGCCCCGTCTGAACGCACCCATAGAGTGTTAAGTACGAGACTCGACACAGCTTGTGAACAGTGATTCAGCTTCATTCAACGTAGTCAGAAGAAATCAAGAACGAGACAAAACTATAGAGCAACAGGCTTGGGAGGCCACGCCCATGTCAGATAACAACCAATAACTATGTACAGATAAAGTCCAATCAGAGTGCTTCCCTCCAGACATTTGCGCAGCTCTGATTGGCCTATTTACAATCCTGTTTGAGTCCAAAGCTTAACATGGTTTTCAATACATAACGTAGAATGTTGGACTGGATATGCCATTGGTCTGATCCAGCAGGGCTTCTCTTATGTTCTTATGTTTGGGGCTGTGATGCTCTGTCTTCTTGGTGCTTGGGGGGCAACAGTGGGAGGGCTTCTGGAGTTCTGGCCCCACTGGTGGACCTCCTGATGGCCCCTGGGTTTTGGCCACTGTGTGACACAAGAGTGTTGGACTGGATGGGTCACTGGCCTGATCCAACATGGCTTCTTATATGTCCCAAAACATTATTATTCTTTTTTCATACATGGTCTGGAAGTAAGGTAGCTAAATGTTCTCTTTTTCAGAGAAGAGTCCTCTTTTTCGATGCCTGCCCTGTGAGATGTTCAAGTTCAGCTGACCTGGCTTTACTTGTTTTGTTAAAGCTTTTTTGGAGGTGGGGTAAGCATTACATCGATGTCCGTCACTCACAGAGCTGAGCTGTGCCTACTTCCCCAGACAGATGCATAAATTTGCATCTATGAATATAAATTAGCATATGCAAACGGTGCCTTGTTTTTGAAGCCTCTTGTTTGGTCACCCCTCTCTGGAAGTCTGGAATTCTTCCTGTCAACATTCCCAGAATCTCTTGTGTCTTTCTTTTCCGAAAAGCAACTTTGCTCAGTTTCCCTCAGTAGCGCCAGGATTGCAAGATGGCTTAGGGCCAGCCTTCACCTTGTAAACCGGAAAATACATATCATACACAAAAGAAATCTATTTTGGCACCAAAAGGAGCGGGGGGGCTGCTTCGAGTTTGTGAAGTACAGGCTTGTTTCCGTTAATCTATTGAGGGCAAAGGGAAAAAATGTGCAGCCACAAAGTGTATTAACCCTTCTGAAGTGGAAATCTCACGGCTGTTCCTGCACTTTTATGGTCACTGATTAAAAAAGGAGACGTGTTTATCTGGTAAAGTGTTTAGAACGCTGGAGGATGGGGAGGAGAAATCTCAGTTTGGGGACAGAGTGGACATTTAAGACTCGTTTCAACAAGACGGAGAAGGCGGAAAATTCCTGCCACTGCTTGCATCGGGTTCCCTGTGGTGCCCACACTGACACCTCTCCTAGCGCACCTGCCGAGTGTTTTTAGAAAGTGGGCGGTACCAGTTCTGATTTGAAGACTTAACCGGCTGCGCACATTTAAAAAAAAATATTGCTTTGGCAGCGGCTGCCACCACAGCATGAGGATCTTCACTGTGTAACTAAAAGTAAGGGGCAGCAGCCATTTTGTGGCTGGCTCCGCCTCCTGAGGCAGCGGCTTTGTGGCAGCCATTTTGTGACTGCACCCATCACGATGGGTCAGAACTCTAAAAGTGCCTGCAGGCTCCAAAAGGATGGGGGACCCCTGGCTTTAGGGTTGCCAAAGCCCCTGGGAGGGGTTTGCCAAACCCCCTTTAACTGCAGGGAGCCAGCGTTACAGGTCAGACTCCTTCCTTAAATGCAGGCTTTCCCAGACGTGCCAAAAAGGTTTCTCAGCAATGCTCCTTCTAAGCTGTGGAGTCTTGTGAGCAAAAATCCTACTTTGTGAGCTGCTCCTGGCATTCAAGTTGTGAGCAGTGTTCCCTCTCAGCTGAGTTAGTGGCGAGCTAGCTCAGTTTTTTAGCCTCCGGCTCACACATTTTTCTCTTCGCTCGGGAAGGAGGGCTCCAGAGCAGACTAATCGATGCAGCAGCCCAAATCGCTCGCTCACCACTTTAATGCCGGTAGCTCACAAAGTCGAACTTTTGCTCACAGGACCCCACAGCTTAAGAGGGAGCATCGGTTGTGCGTCAGCAATCTGGCTCCTGCATAAATTAGTTTGCTCTGGAGCCATCCAAATTCAAATACCTTTTATTGGCATACAATATTAGAAGCATTTCCCAATAATGCAATCCAAAAGAAATTATAAAATAGATAGTCGTGGCTATGTCAGGCCTAACTCAAGTTGTCACAAGCTAGATTTGACCATACAAAAGATGCCTGAATCATAAAATAAATTGGTATTCTAAACTTTTAAACTTAAGTTTTTAGACTTATAAATTAAAAATCATTAATATGATCAGGGTCACTCTTCTGTTTTATAAAACCATGGAGAAACTTGGCGGTCAGTTCAATGATCTCCGGATCTCGTGAAGCAAGGAGAAATTGTACCTTGATTCTATCCGATTGGCCTGGTACCAACCTAAGGGGGGCTTCTATAAATTCCACTTGAATGTCATTTAACAATTTACAGTGTAAGAGTACGTGCTCAACAGTTTCTATTTCTCTTCTATTACATCTACAGAACCTGACTGAATGAGGAATTTGCTTATATCTCCCCTCAAGAATAGCAGAGGGGAGAACATTAAGACGGGCCAACAGATAAGCTCTACACATCCTTCCTGAGCTAAGATAAAAATTTGTGAGCCGGAGGCTAAAAAACTGTGCGCCAGCTCACACTAACTCAGCTTAGAGGGAACACTGATTCTCGGTGGTGATGTCTTTTTAGGGGATGGGGCAGGGTGGAAGAAAAGTTAAGGCGACGTGAATTCCAAAAGACGGGGGGTGGTGGTGTTGCCAACTGCTTTCACTGCTCCTGCTCTGGTACCTTTAACAATGGCAGGGATCAAGTAGTAATGTTTCCTCCACAATTACAGGGATGCCAGCCCCCAGGTGGTACCTGGAGATCTCCCAGACTTACAGCTCATCTCCAGACTAGAGATCAGTTCCCTTGGAGAAAAATGGATGCTTTGGAGGGTGGACTCTGTGGCATCGTGTCCCACTGAAGTCCCCATCCTCCCCAGGCTCCATCCCCAAATCTCCAGGAGTTTCCCAACTTGGATCTGGCAACCCGACCCCCCCATCCCCCACGGGTAGCTAGCGAGGACTTGGCAACCTTGTTTGTTAAAACAATGGCTTGCGGGGCTATGTTTAGGGGTGCGAGGCTGCTGTTAAAATCACAGAAACAAGGTCAGGAAAGAAATTAGTTGCCAGCTCTAACGAAAACATCTTCTTGAGTCAAAGAGAAGTGACTCTGGAGAAATGGGGGTGAGGATTCTTAAGCAGTTTCTCCTGTCTCCAGTAGGGTTACCAGGCATTCTCCTGACCTGACTATATTCAACAATTCCAAGTATGCCTGTGCTGAATCTAGGCATTTTGGGGGGGGGGGGGGGTAAATGAAAAAAAAAACCAAGGGTGCTTTTTTTAAATCAAGAATTTGATATTTAACATTGCTGTCTGAAAACGTACCAAGGCCCCCGGTCACACGGGCTGGATATCGCCGGGGGGGGGGAGGCGTGGCTGTTTGCCCCGGAGCGAACTACCGCGCAGCCGCCGGATCAAACGTCACACCAACGTCCCGTGGTTCAGGGGGAGTTGCCGATCATATGTCAATACTGCGGCGCGGCAAAGAAGTGGCGTGGCGGGGGTTGTGGTTTAACCGAAGTGTGCGAATGCGCCGTTGGGTGCTTGTGCGTATCTCATGGGGACTTGGGGGAAAAAAACCTTTTCGCGATGGGACATGGGCGGGCACCGGATGTCATGAGCTACCACCGGAAACGTGATCAGACGCCCGCCCTTGCCCCACGGTTTCCGGAAACTAGTACCTTGGAGGTACTAGTTTTTTATGGCGCATCTTCGGCGGGAAGCCTCGGGTTCGCCATGGGAGCTCTACGCTTCCCAAATGTTGCGGTTTGATCGCGCCCGGAAAATCCTCCTATCTTCAGTCTCTGTAGCGTGGCTAATGCTCCGTGTGACCACAGCCCAAGAAGAATGAAGATTTTGAGACTATCTAAAATAGGGAGAAGGAAATGGCAACCCACTCCAGTATCTTTGCCAAGAAAACTCCATGGACAGTAACAAAAGGCTAAAAGGTATGATGACGGAACCCACCAAATGAGAAGGGAGTACTCACTGGAGAAGACCCCGATGCTGGGAAAGACTGAAGGTCAAAGAAGACGGGGACGGCAAAGGATAAGATGGCTAGACAGTGTCATAGATGCAACGAACATGAAATTGAGCAAATTCCGGAGGATGACGGAAGACAGGAGGGCCTAGGGTGATGTGGTCCAGGGGGTCGCGAAGAGTCGGATGCGACTGTGCGACTGAACAGCAACAACAAAAATAGGGTTACCAGATGTCCTCTTTTTAAAGGGCATGGCCTCTTTTTCTGCTGCCCATCCTCTTTTGGGCTCTCTTTAAAAAAACTGATGAAAATGTCTTCTTTTTCAGGCGGGAAGGTTAGGACTATTCCTAGTGAGTAGCAATTCTCACGGCTGTAACAGGAGGGGTATCTAAAAGGAGATTTGTCATAGGGATCACTTGTTCGAAGTAGTCAGTTGGGAAACATCGCCTCTTGCTTTTCAAAACATAGCAACCCTATCTAAAAGCATCCCTGAAAACAAAAGCCACGACAATTCAAAATCCTAGCTGAATAGAGAAGGTTCTTTTTTTCTTTTTAAAATAATTTTATTTCATATTTACATTTCGCAGAAATATATACTTTGGTCTGTATAATTCATATACATTTCTAAAAATAGAATTCCTCTTTCTATTGCTTTTACTAGCATATCCTCAGTTTATTCTATTTTCAGTTTCAGCCAGTCATAGATATTTTTCCATCTGTCCCAAAAAAATATCATCTGGTTTATTGTTCAAGGTTATACTCAGTTTGTCTAATTCAGCTATTTCCAAAATCTTGTATTTGAGCTCTTTTATAGATGGTATGGCTTTCGACTTCCAACGTTTAGCTATCAAAATCCTTGCTGCTGTAAAAAATATCTTCTGGTTTACTGTTCAAGGTTATACTCAGTTTGTCCAGTTCAGCTATTTCCAAAATCTTGTATTTGAGCTCTTTTATAGATGGTATGGCTTTCGACTTCCAACGTTTAGCTATCAAAATCCTTGCTGCTGTTAATAGATAGCTTACAAAAAATACAAGAGAAGGTTCTAACAGGTGGCACACATGAAAAGCACAAGCGTGTTCTACCTGGCTCCAACTTACAATTCTCTGCCAATGGCATGTCTGTGTATTAGGCTTGCCAGCTCCAGGTTGGGAAATTCCTGGAGATTTTGTGGGTGGAGCCTGAGGAGGGCGGGGTTTGGGGCTATAATGCCACAGAGTCCACCTTTCAAAGGGGCCACTTTCTCCAGGCAGACTGACCTCTGTCACCTAGAGATCAGTTAATCCCGGGAGAGCTCCAACTACCACCTGGAGGTTGGCAACTCCACTGTGGACAGCAGTGGGTTGCTCCAAGGACACATGACGCCTGGGCATTGGGAAATGCTATATGGCTCCACGTGTGTGCAAGTGTTATCTCCTCTCATTGTCTTAACCTGGAAACTGCCCTCTGACCCCTCGTCTCTCTGTGCACTTTGTTCTCCCCTGTTCTCTCCATGGCTCTTCATGGAGTCACATGTCTCCGCAGGCCTCTCCTGTACAAACAGCGTCCTCATACTTCCAAACAGGGGGCACCAGATTATCTAGCCACTTGTGATAGGGACAGTATTCTTTAGAGACAGATCAAGAGGAGTAGCCGTGCTAGTCTGCCTGTAGCATCGGGAAAGAGCAAGAGTCCAGGAGCCCCTTAAAGACGAACAACGTTTGTGACAGCGGAGGAGCTTTCGTGAGTCACGGCTCTCTTCTTGCGGTGACTCACGAAAGCTCATACCCTGCCACAAATTTTGTTCATCTTTAAAGTGGTCCTGGGAAGAAGAAGAAGAAGAAGAAGAAGAAGAAGAAGAAGAAGAAGAAGAAGAAGAAGAAGA
>NW_015171588.1:42892-47408 GCF_001447785.1 Gekko japonicus | reverse complement strand
TTACAAACTCCTTTCCCTTCCCCTCCCCACAACAGACACCCTGTGAGGCAGGTGGGGCTGAGAGAGCTCTTGACAGAACTGTCCTTGAGAGAAGAGCTCTGATACAACTATGGCTTGACCAAGGTCATCCAGCAGCTGCAAGTGGAGGAGTGGGGAATCAAACCCGGTTCTCCCAGATTAGAGTCCACCCACTTAACCATTATACTAAACTGGCTCTCTCTCTCCCTTCCTTTGACTGCAACCTGAATGTGAACTGAATCTACTTGAATAAATGCAAGTTTACCTTTTTTGCAATATACTTCTTTACTGCACTCAGTATCACGCTTCTGGCTAAACCCTGTTATATTAACCAAATATCCCAACAGGTGAGACCCAGCAACTGAACTTGAGCAAAGTGCCTGCGTGGGAGACTTCTTGAGAATCATGCACAGTCACTTCTTCATTCGAAAATGGAGTCCTCTTCTAACATATTTTATAGAAAACGGGGTATTACCAGCAAATACTAGCTATGCAGATTGGATACATCTTTAAGAAATTTTTAATGGCTTGAGCACCCTCAAAAATATATATATGTATGAATACTTTTAAGGTCCTTCTAAAATAAAAAATAAAAACTAAATCTGGATATATTATACGATATATTATACGATATATTATACGTTACTACTCTAGTAGGAAAAGTGGAAAATAACAAGAAAGTGACAAGGTCACGGTAACAAGGTGTTCCTGCTGCTAAAGTTAATAGATGGCGTTGAGTTAAATGAATGTGCACTTACAGGCTGTATTAAGGTTTAAATAGTAATCTTGTTAATGTATATGTGACTTATCTTTTAATAAAAGCTTAAAAAAAATGCACAGTCACTTCTTTCGCAGAAGAGACTAAGAGCACAGGAGACAGATCCTGCCACAGACCTTGGCATCGTCACCCAGGGAGGCCTCACAGTAAAGGTCAGGCGTCATGCCGCAAACATGTGCAATGCTCGCCCAGTGCATTTTCAAATGCAGCCAAATGCTAAAGGTGCAGTCCCGAAATTCAAACCGAGTGGAAGCTGTATTCTGTTAGCCGATGTAAAAAGTGACGAATACTCACGCAGAAGTTAAGTGAGTCGTCTGGTCACTTCTGCCTCAAGCCCCAGACTGTGGCTGAATGTCCCCCTTTCCCCTGCCAAAGACACTCTCCATGGAATGTGTACTGGTATTTCATTCTAGAACAGGGGGTCCCCTTTCTCGACAAGGCATCTGTCTTGGTTGGGTTATGATAAAGGTGCCCTAGCCTGGATAGCTCAGCCTACCCTGATCTTGTCAGATTTTGGAAGCTAAGCAAGGTTGGTCCTGGTTAGTATTTGGAAGGCAGACCACCAAGGAAAACCAGGGTTGCAATGCAGAGGCAGGCAATGGCAAATCACCTCTGTTCACCTCTTGCCTTGAAATCCCTACAGGGTCGCCATACGTCAGCTGCAACTTGATGACACTTTGTGTGTGTGATGTGCCCTCAAGTCACTGCTGACTTATGGCGACCCCAGCAAGGGGCTTTCAAGGCAAGGGAGAAGCAGAGGTGGTTGGCCACTGCGTTCCTCTGCAGAGCCTTCCTTGGAGGTCTCCCAGCCAAGACCTATGGTGATCCCAGCAAGGAGCTTTCAAGGCAAGTGAGGAGCAGAGGTGGTTGGCCATGGCCTTCCTTGGAGGTCTCCCAGCCAAGACCTATGGTGATCCCAGCAAGGAGCTTTCAAGGCAAGTGAGGAGCAGAGGTGGTTGGCCATGGCCTTCCTTGGAGGTCTCCCAGCCAAGACCTATGGTGATCCCAGCAAGGAGCTTTCAAGGCAAGTGAGGAGCAGAGGTGGTTGGCCATGGCCTTCCTTGGAGGTCTCCCAGCCAAGACCTATGGTGATCCCAGCAAGGAGCTTTCAAGGCAAGTGAGGAGCAGAGGTGGTTGGCCATGGCCTTCCTTGGAGGTCTCCCAGCCAAGACCTATGGTGATCCCAGCAAGGAGCTTTCAAGGCAAGTGAGGAGCAGAGGTGGTTGGCCATGGCCTTCCTTGGAGGTCTCCCAGCCAAGACCTATGGTGATCCCAGCAAGGAGCTTTCAAGGCAAGTGAGGAGCAGAGGTGGTTGGCCATGGCCTTCCTTGGAGGTCTCCCAGCCAAGACCTATGGTGATCCCAGCAAGGAGCTTTCAAGGCAAGTGAGGAGCAGAGGTGGTTGGCCATGGCCTTCCTTGGAGGTCTCCCAGCCAAGACCTATGGTGATCCCAGCAAGGAGCTTTCAAGGCAAGTGAGGAGCAGAGGTGGTTGGCCATGGCCTTCCTTGGAGGTCTCCCAGCCAAGACCTATGGTGATCCCAGCAAGGAGCTTTCAAGGCAAGTGAGGAGCAGAGGTGGTTGGCCATGGCCTTCCTTGGAGGTCTCCCAGCCAAGACCTATGGTGATCCCAGCAAGGAGCTTTCAAGGCAAGTGAGGAGCAGAGGTGGTTGGCCATGGCCTTCCTTGGAGGTCTCCCATCGAAGACGTATGGTGATCCCCGCAAGGGGCTTTCAAGGCAAGGGAGAAGCAGAGGTGGTTGGCCACTGCGTTCCTCTGCAGAGCCTTCCTTGGAGCCCTCCCATCCAAGACTCTTGGTGACCCCAGCAAGGGGCTTCCAAGGCAAATTATTAAGCTGAGGTGGTTTGCTTTCCCCTGCAGAGTCTTTCTTGGTGGTCTCCCTTCGAAGTACCGACCCTGCTTAGGTTCCAAGATCTGACGAGACTAGACTGGCATGGGCCTTCCAGGTCAGGGGAAAAACACAGATCGCCAACTGCAAGCTTTGTATCTGTGACGGCACCTTAACATGCACAAATACTAAGCTTGCCATCAGCCATATATGTTTTGCTCTCACCTGGATGACCCAAGCAAGCCCGGTTTCATCAGATCTCAGAAGCTAAGCAGGGTCAGTCCTCGTTACTATTTGGAGAGGAGACCACCGAGGAAGTCCAGGGTCGCTATGCAGAGGCAGGAAATGACAAACCACCTCTGTTGGCCTCTTGCCTTGAAAACCCCACCAGGTCACCATAAATCAGCTGAGACTTGACAGCAACAGACAGACGGCAGATGCAGTGATGCACAAGAAGGAGCAGGGTAGAAAGACATCCCTTGCTATCAGAGGCCACTGGATGGTTCTAAGTTTTCCTGTTTCATATGCAATCCTCTGAGCCAGTTTGGTGTCGTGGTTAAGTGCGCGGACTCTAATCTGGGAGAACCGGGTTTGATTCCCCACTCCTCCACTTGCACCGGCTGATGTGACCTTGGGTCAGTCACAAGCTCTGGCACAGCTGTCCTTGAAAAAGAGCAGTTTGTGTCAGAGTTCTCTCAGCCCCACCCACCTCAGAGGGTGTCTGTGGTGGGGAGGGGAAGGGAGAGGAGTCTGTAAGCCGCTCTGAGACTCCAAGTGAAGGGCGGGGTATAAATCCAGTCTCTTCTTCTTCTTCTCTTCTAAGTCGTGGAGGCTTGTGAGCAAAAATTCTACTTTGTGAGCTGCTGGCATTAAACTTGTGAGCGGGCGATGTGGCTCCTGCATATGTTAGTCTGCTCTGGAGCCCTCCTTCCTGAGCTAAGACAAAAATGTGAGCCAGAGGCTAAAAAACTGTGAGCTAGCTCACACTCACTCAGCTTAGAGGGAACACTGTTCATAAGCCCTCGGCAGTCTCCCAACATTTTAAAACGAAAGGCAAAAACTGTGCATGTGGACTTTGGAGTGGGGAGAGAGCCGCGTCACCCTTTCTCCTCTTGTCGTGTTTCCCCCCCCCCCTTGAAAGAAGCAGCCTTCCCAAACTGCATTTCTTCCTACAGGGAAAAGACGCAGTGGAAGGCAGCACGGAGATTCCTCCCCCTGGATTTTGTACAAGAGCACCTTTTGCAGCAGCAGCAGCTGCGGAACTCTGTGTGTGTGGGGGGAAATGGTAGGCAGGTGTGGGAAGGCAAAGTGCCAACTCCCCTTCGGAAGATCAAATAGCTGAGGGGGGGGGAGAGAAGAACTGCAGAAAGACAGGCGTGAACAATAGTTGCGGGGGAGAGAGAGAGGATGGCAGCGGGGAAATGCTGTCTTCCGTGAGCATTTGTGTCAGGAAAAGAAAGGGTTTCCGAGGTACAGGGCGAGCGGCAATGCTCCCTCTAAGCTGTGGAGTCTTGCGAGCAAAAATTCTACTTTGTAAGCTCCTGGCATTAAAGCTGTGAGCGAGCGATTTGGCTACTGCATAGATTAGTTTGCTCTGGAGCCCTCCTTCCTGAGCCAAGACAAAAATGTGTGAGCCGGAGGCTAAAAAACGGTGAGCTAGCTCACACTAGCTCAGCTTAGAGGGAACACTGGCGAGGGGCCATTCTCACATTAATGATGAGACACGGAAGGACTCCGGTCCTAGACGATGCACTCAACTCTTTTGTGGGAACGGCTAAGGCACCGCTAGTCTCCAGAATTTCTAGTTCTGGGTTTACTCTTGAGCCAGTCGCCTCGTTGCGTGATCTTGGGGTTGGTGTACCACAGGTCCATT
>NW_015171588.1:41225-42841 GCF_001447785.1 Gekko japonicus | reverse complement strand
ATGACACATCTACATAAGAACCACATTTCAAGTTCAAGTTAGCCTTTATCGGCATAAATTAACAATACAAATTATACAATAAGAACCACATTTCTTTGCCGCCAGCAAAGCTGTCTGCGCCAACAGCATTCTCAGGTCAACTATTCCAGAGTTCTACAGTGTTTCAAGTCCTGGGTTCAAATCCTGAATTTAAGAACTTGTGGCTCAGTCAGCTGTCATATCTGGGCTCAGGTCATACAGAAAGGCTAAACCATGGTTTGGTTGCTCATGCTGAACCTCCACTTTCCGGCGGGGACCGGCCCCGTGGCCCTGAACTCCAAGCGGCATTGCCACTTGGAGATCAGGCACACAGGGCCCCACTGGCTGGAAGCACTTAAAGGGTCCCTGTGAGTGCTTCTGGCCGGCAGGGATCGGGCCCCGCACGCCTGAATTACAAGCAGCATTGCTGCTTGGAGTTCAGGTGCGCGGCTGGTGGCCACACCTCCCCTCATGCGAGATTTAAAGGGCCATCCACCTAATCGGCAGGCCCTTTAAATCTCACAGGAGGTTAGGGAGAGGGCGATCATTCTTGGGGGCAGGGCTTGGAGTGGGGACATCCCCAACATGATGTCATTGCATTGGGGATGCCCCCCCCGGGAACGTCCCCCAAAGATGGACCTGGCAACCCTAGCACAGAGCAAAGTCCTTCCCCTGATGTTGCCTCCTGGCTCTGGGATTCAGAGGATTAGTGCCTGTGAATGTGGAGGTTCCCCTCAGTCACCATGGCTAGTAGCCACTGATAGACTTATCCTCCATGAATCTATCAAGTCCCCTTAGAAAGTTGTTTATTCCTGTTTATTCCTCAGACCAGTGGTCCATCGAGTCCAGCCTCCTGCCTCACACAGTGGCCAACTGCTTCCTCTGGAGGGTCAGCAAAGGGGCATAGAGGCCGAGGCCTTCCCCTGATAGGAACATCAGAAGAACCCTGCTGGGTCAGACCAGTGGTCCATCGAGTCCAGCGTCATGTCTCACACAGCGGCCAACCAGGTCATCTGGAGGGCCAGCAACAGGGCACAGAGGCCGAGGCCTTCATAAGAACATCAGAAGAGCCCTGCTGGACCAGACCAGTGGTCCATCTAGTCCAGCATCCTGTCTCACACGGTGGCCAACCAGTTCCTCTGGAGGGCCAGCAACAGGGCCTAGAGGCCGAAGCCTTTACCTGATGAGAACATCAGGAGAGCCCTGTTGGATCAGACCAGTGGTCCATCTAGTCCAGCATCCTGTCTCACACGGTAGTTAACCAGTTCCTCTGGAGGGCCAGCAACAGGGCATCAAGGCCGAAGCCTCTCCCTGATGAGAACATAAGGAGAGCCCTGCTGGATCAGACCAATGGTCCATCTAGTCCAGCCTCCTGTCTCGCACAGCGGCCAACCAGTTTCTCTGGAGGGCCAACAACAGGGCAGAGAGGCCGAGGCCTTTCCCTGATGAGAACATCAGGAGAGCCCTGCTGGATCAGACCAGTGGTCCATCTAGTCCAGCATCCTGTCTCACACAGGGGCCAACCAGTTCCTCTGGAGGGCCAACAACAGGGCAGAGAGGCCGAATACTTTCCCTGATGAGAACATCAGGAGAGCCCT
>NW_015171588.1:18989-39672 GCF_001447785.1 Gekko japonicus | reverse complement strand
GAGAGCCCTGTTGGATCAGACCAATGGTCCATCTAGTCCAGCCTCCTGTCTCACACAGCGGCCAACCAGTTTCTCTGGAGGGCCAACAACAGGGCAGAGAGGCCGAAGCCTTTCCCTGATGAGAACATCAGGAGAGCCCTGCTGGATCAGACCAGTGGTCCATCTAGTCCAGCATCCTCTCTCACACAGCGGCCAACCAGTTCCTCTGGAGGGCCAACAACAGGGCAGAGAGGCCGAGGCCTTTTCCCTGATGTTGCCTCCTGGCTCTGGGATTCAGAGGATTAGTGCCTCTGAATGTGGACGTTCCCCTCAGTCACCATGGGTATTGATAGACTCCTCCTCCATGAATCTATCTAATCCCCTTTGAAAGCTGTTTATTCCTGTGGCCATCACTCCACCCTCTGGCAGCGAAGTCTACATTTGAATCACTCTCCGTGTCAAGTTGTGTTTCCTTCTGCCCTTCCTGAACCTTCTGCTCGCCAGCTTCATTGGACGCCCTCGAGTTTATTTATTTACTTATTAATCACATTTACACCCTAACTCAGCTTAGAGGGAACACTGCTCCCCACAGTGGCACTAGGGATGCCAGCCTCCAGGTGGGACCTGGGGATGCCCTAGAATTACAGCTCATCTCCAGACTACAGAGATCAGTTCCCCCGGAGAAAATGGCTGCTTTGGAGGATTTGTTGTACGCACAGTTTATGAAACACCGTTAAAGCACTTTGCACTCTGCCACTGACTAGCAGAACGAGCTTTGCGGGTACGCTTAACCTTTCTGTGCTATGTATGTTAAGTGCTGTTTATGATTTTAATTACATGGACAGAAATCAATCATGAACCTATATTCAAATATTCACTTTGGTTCATTGCTTAAATGCACGATGGGAGGAATGCTAAATGCCGACAGGCAGTTATGCTGCTTGTGACCTTGCTTGTTCTGGCCAGCTATAGCTGCACATGTTCCTGATGTCAGTTAGCTTAAGTTAGATGAAGAATAGACAGCGCTATGTACCCATATCTGCTACATTAGATACTTTTAGAACTTCATGGCCTGGGGAAGAAGAAGGCCCATTGTTTAACTAAAAGAGGTACATTTTCGCTTGAGAGAATGCAACCCACAGGCCCAGGCCCAATCAGGAAGGTGTGACGCAGTTTGACAAAGTTTGCTGCAACCAATAATTCTGTTTCATTTCTCTGATGTAATGTGAAATATAAAACACGATGTCTCCTGTTGTAACCTGGGAGACGCTGGTTGGTATCTGAGGGGGCCAATCCCTGTTTGCTTTGTTTCTCATAAGAACATAAGAGATGCCAATGTTGGATCAGGCCAAAGGCCCATCAAGTCCAACACTCTGTATCCCACAGTGGCCAGAAATACCAGGTGCCATCAGGAGGTCCACCAGTGGGGCCAGGACATTAGAAGCCCTCCCACTGTTGACCCCCCCCAAGCACCAAGATGACAGAGAATCACTTGCCCCAGAGTCCCTATCTATACCTTGTGGCTAATAGCCACTGATGGACCTCTGCTCCATATGCTTATCTAATTCCCTTTTGAAGCCGTCCATGCTTGTAGCCGCCACCACTTCCTGTGGCAGTGAATTCCATGTGTTAATCACTCTTTGGGTGAAAAAGTACTTCCTCTTATCCGTTCTAACCCGACCGCTCAGCAATTTCATGGAGTGCCCACGAGTCCTTGTATTGTGAGAAAGGGAGAAAAGTACCTCTTTCTCTACCTGCTCTATCCCATGCATAATCTTATAAACCTCGATCATGTCACCCCTCAGTCGTCTTTTCTCCAAGCTAAAGAGCCCCAAGCGCTTTAACCTTTCCTCATAGGGAAAGTGTTCCAACCCGTTTATCATTCGAGTTGCCCTTTTCTGCACTTTTTCCAAAGCTATAATATGCTTTTTAAGGTGTGGTGACCAGAACTGCACACAGTATTCCAAAATTCTCCCTGTTAATTGGAACCAGGGAAACACAGAGGATTCGTACTACAGGTGGACTCTGCGGCATTGAGGCCCACACTGAGCCCTGTCCTCCCCAGGCTCCACCCCCAAATCTCCAGGAGTCCCCCAACCTGGATCTGGCAACCTTCCTTCATTCCCTGCCAGTGCCTGAGGGGGGGGGGAGCTGACCATCCTAAGTGGTACCCGCTCCCCCCCACACACACACACGCAAGGAACTAGTCCCAGTCTCAGATTTCGAGTGGAAGTCAGGACAGAGCTGAGAATCCTGCCGGTGGCCAATCCCAGCGGCTTCACCGTGGGCCGCGTTCTGCAGGAAGCGTTCCAGTAATAATTGGCAGCCCTCACAATGCAAACAGCAGATTGTGGAAACACACACAGCGACAAAAGGAGGCCTTTAAAGAGGGCTTTTGTTGTCAAACATGCTCTGGGCTGCAGCCATTCTTGGCGCTTCCAACCTCCGTTGGGGAGTGGCTCCCCCCGATTGTCACCGGGGAGGGGGGGGGATGCGGCTGACGCTGGTGCTAAATCTGGAAGGTGCTTGCAGCCACTGTGCGCGAGTCCGTGTGGGTGAGTCCACGCACTACGCTGCTGTCACTCATCTCCACCTGGCATTATGTCAAAGCCATAAACATAGATTTAGTTGGAGAGAGGAGGAGTAAGAAGTGACTGTTTGAAGTTGAGAGAGCGAGAGAAAGAGAGAGGGGGGGAAGTGAGTCAGAAGACACCAACGAGGACCCAATGTGGAAGTACGGCAGCTAGTGCGCTCACCCAGGATTGGGGAGACCTTGCATTTGCAAATCTTGCATCTGGAACTGTATCAGTAGCTACTGCAGGGTATAGGCACGATGTGGGGTGTGTTTTTTTTCATAGTTAATGCTCAATATCAATCTAGCTGCAGCGTTTCGTGCCAGCTGCCATTTCCCAAACACCTTCAAGGGTGGACCCACGAAGAACACAGGGCAGTAGTCTAGCCCGGAGGTCCCTGGAACATGAAAGGCCACAGCCAGGTCTCTTTCTCCCTCCAGATGCTTCATCAGTGGGCCAACTGTGTCGTGGGGCCCAGGTGGCATCTATAGGAACGACGGCCGCCGTATCACAGACCTGTTTCATCTCCTTCATGCTGGAGCTGCCTGGCAGCTGCGGCCGCCGTGACAAGACAGGAGCGGCAGCTTTATGCATCCGGGCCTCCGTGCCGCCTGCCAGCTCACCTCCCTCGCCCAGGATCAAGTGGAATTGTTATTGTTTCATTAAGGGCAGACCCGACATTAAACAGCGCTAGTTCTAGGAAAGCCGGGGGAGATGATTTGACCTCCGTTGTTGCCCAAGATTAGACGAAGGACCGGACATTGGGACTGACGCCAGTCGCCCAACCCAGCTTCTCCTTGGCTAGCTTGTTCAAAGCGAATGAAAATATATTTTGTCTTTGTGCTTATTTAATCTCCTTGTTTCTTCCTCTCCCTTGTTGGCGAAGTACACGGCATGCTTTTGTAGATTTTGACTGGGAAATACAATAAAACTACAACAAATGCAGAGAGTCAAAGTGGGGTGGGCTGGTCCTAGGGAGACCTGGGTTCCAATTCCACACACACCCCTCCGCAAAGAGGCTCACTGGGTAAAGTTAGGCCAAGCGCTTGGGCCCTGCTGCAAGGATGTGTTTCTTCTGACTTCTCTCCCTTTGCAGATTCGGCTACCAGGACTGCTTTAGCATTTTACAGGGTCGCCAGCTCTGGGTTAGAGAATACCTGGAGATTTGGGGGATGAAGCTGGGGAGGCTGGGTTTGCAGAGAGAGACCTCCGCAGGGTCCCGTGACATAGACTCCGCCCTCCAAAGCAGCCATTTTCTCCAGGGAACAGATCAGCCAATATCATAATGCCCCTATATAAATCAATGGTGCGACCTCATTTGGAATACTGTGTGCAGTTCTGGCCACCACACCTCAAAAAGGATATTATTGCTTTGGAAAAAGTGCAGAAAAGGGCAACTCGAATGATAAAAGGGTTGGAACACTTTCCCTATGAGGAAAGGTTAAAGCGCTTGGGGCTCTTTAGCTTGGAGAAACGATGGCTGAGGGATGACATGATCGAGGTTTATAAGATTATGCATGGGAAAGAGCAGGTAGAGAAAGAGGTACTTTCTCTAACCCTAACCCTAACTCGTGGGCACTCCATGAAATTGCTGAGCGGTCGGGTTAGAACGGATAAAAGGAAGTACCTTCTTCACCCAAAGAGTGATGAACACTTGGAATTCACTGCCACAGGAAGTGGTGGCGGCTACAAGCATGGACGGCTTCAAAAGGGAATTAGATAAGCATATGGAGCAGAGGTCCATCAGTGGCTATTAGCCACAAGGTATAGATAAAGACTCTGGGGCAAGTGATGCTCTGTCTTCTTGGTGCTTGGGGGGGGGAGGGTCAACAGTGGGAGGGCTTCTCCTGGCCGCACTGGTGGACCTCCTGATGGCACCTGGTATTTTTGGCCACTATGTGATGCAGAGTGTTGGACTGGATGGGCCTTTGGCCTGATCCAACATTGGCATCTCTTATGTTCTTATGTTCTTAACTGATCTTGGTCAGCTGGAGGTCAATGGTAATAGCGGGAGGTCTCCGGGTGCCACCTGGAGACTGGCAACCCTATCAAGGAAGAGACTGCTGTGACGGAGGCAGTAGGGGGCTTTCACTCCTTTCCCTTACCTGCTGTTTTCTCTGGAACAAAGGCACCCCCGATCTGCTTCTACCTTCACTGGGGGGAAACTGAACAGGTGCCCCATATTTTTTCCTCCCATACTGGTAAAAACTGTTCAAGGGCCCCGGTCACACGGAGAATTTGCCGCACAAAAGGCACGATTGTCGGGCGGATTTTCGGGGCGCGATCACACCGCAACATCTGGGAAGCGTAGCGCACCTCTGGCCAACCCGTAGCGTCCAGCCGAAGATGCAGAGTTAAAAAGTACCAAGGAAAGTGCACTAGTATCCGGAAAACGTGCGGCACAGGCGGGCATCTGATCGCGGAAGCGCTAGTATCTCATAGCATCCAGCGCCCATCCATGTTCCGTTGCAAACCGGATGTTTTTCGTAAGTAAAGGTAAAGGTTCCCTTGCTCGAAAGCCAGTCGAGTTCGACTCTAAGGTTGCGGTGCTCATCTCCGTTTCAAAGCCGAAGAGCCAGCGCTGTCCGAAGACCTTTCCGTGGTCATGTGGCCGGCATGACTAAACACCAAGGCACACTGAACGCTGTTCCCTTCCCACCGAAGTGGTACCTATTTATCTATTTGCAATTTCTTGCTTTCGAACTGCTAGGTTGGCAGGAGCTGGAACTAGAGACAGGAGCTCACTCCGTCATGCGGCACCCGGGTCTTGAACTGCTGAACTACCGACCTTCCACAGCCTGCAGTTCAGCATCTTAACCACTTGAGCCACCGCAGCTCCATTTTTCGTAAGTGCATGCGCACAAACACAAAACTGAAAGCAGTGCTGCTCTGCGGAACTGCGCATGCGCACAAACGCGAAACGCTTGTGTGATCGCACTGTGCCGCTTCTTTGCCACGCTGCAGCATCACCGTGTGATCGCCAGCTAACAGCCGAAGCATGGAGACTTGGGGGACCGTGTGATCGGGCTACCGCGCTTTATTTTGCTCCGGGGCGGACAGCCATGCCCACGTTATCTGGCCCGTGTGACCGGGGCCAAGGATGGGGAAATGGTGGCAGGGAAAATTATTATAGCCCCCGTGCCCCCCCCAATAATGCATTCTTGGCAGCTAAACTTGCAAAGGTCCTCTAAAATCAATACAACATTCCAGTCTTAGTAGCGCCTTAAAAGACCAAGAAAAATTTCCCAGGGTATAAGCTTTCGTGACTCAAAGCTCACATTTTCAGATATCTGATGAAATTAGCTTTGAGTCACAAAAGCTCGGGGGTGGGAAGACGCGCTGTCAAGTCACCACTGACTTATGGCGACCCTGGAGGGTCCTCATGGCGAGAGATGGACAGAGGTGGTTTGCCATCGCCTGCCCGTGCATCGTGACCCCGGACTTCCTTGGTGGTCTCCCATTCAAAGGTTGACCAGGGCCTGCCCTTGCTTAGCTTCTGGGATCTGAAGAGATCGGGTGAGCATGGCCTATCCAGGTCAAGGCCCACAAAGGCTTACACCCTGGAAAATATTCTTGGTCTTGAAGAAGAAGAAGAAGAAGAAAGAAGAGACTGGATTTATACCCCGCCCTTCACTACCCAAGGGAGAATCAGAGCGGCTGACAAACTCCTTTCCCTTCCCCTCCCCACAACAGACACCCTGTGAGGTAAAAGAAGAAGAAGAAGATGTTGGATTTATACCCCGCCCTTCACTACCCAAAGGAGTCTCAGAGCGCCTGACAAACTCCTGTCTCTTCCCCTCCCCACAACAGACACCCTGTGAGGCAAGTGGGGCTGAGAGAGCTCTGACAGAAGCGGCTCTTTTTCAAGAAGAGCTGTGCCAGAACTACGGCTTGCACAAGGTCATCCAGCAGCTGCAAGTGGAGGAGTGGGGAATCAAACCCGGTTCTCCCAGATTAGAGTCCGTGCGCTTTAACCACTACACCAAACTGGCTTTTAAGGTGCCACCAGACTCAAATTTTATTTTACGACTACAGACTGAGAAACCTTAATGGCCTCGGCGGCTGGGCCAGGATGGGGTGGGGGGGCTCTGGCTGGCCTCTCCTGCCCGGCCGCCTCGGCAGGAGGGCAGAAGAACTAACGGGTAGGGCCGCAAAGGGCTGGCCGGCCCCTTCTCGGCTCGCTTGCCTCGGAAGGGGGCGGGGGTCTCTGGGCAGCTGCTCCTGCTCGGCCGCCTTGGGGCAAGAAAAGCACGGGAACCCCCCATCCCCAAAGAAGGTCGCGCGGCTTCCCCATCCCAGGTCGCACTGGGTGAGGAAAGTGTGATATGGCCGCCTCAGCACCTCTCGCACCCCGCACCCTCGTCCGTCTCTCCGCTGGCCGCTTGTCGCCTCTTCCTGGGCCACGTGGGCCAAGGCAGCGAGGCTCGTCCCTCCCCCCCCAGCCAATGGCACGCCAGTCGTACCGAGCGGCAGCCGACAGGCAAATGGCTGAGGGAGCGCATTTTTTCTCGCCACCCCATAGGACGGTGGCCACCCCAAAACACAATTATATACTCAAGTGCTTGGATGTCACCAGTGGGGTTTCTTCCTACTTCTCTCCCCTTCCAACAACAGCTCTTCCACTGAGCCGCGGCTTTCGAAAGTTTCAAAGGCGGCTTACCACGTGGCGCAGGGGATTGTGGTTTGAGAAACATGAGCCCAAACTGTAGCATTATTCTTTTGGATCCGGGCCACAATTGTTGCAAGGATACAATCGGGGAGAGGGCTGATAACGCAGGCAGGGCTGTGAGTCAGCCCATCTCCATGGAATCTTGATGCTTTCGATCCAGGGTGACTTCGGTGAACACACAGTGGTGCAAAGTCTGGTGCGTGAACGTACAAGCCCACGCGTGTTCACGCCCTCTCCCGACCCAGCCCAGCCCAATCCCGGGTTCGCTTTGTTTCTGCCGAACGGCTAGCTCTCGAACAGATGGCGTTGTCAACCGCTTGCGGGGAAATATAAAAATAAAAGTGTAGGGTGGGAAGAGGGGGCACTTCACACATCCCCATTCGGCGCTGAAGGGACCGGTTTCCTTTGCATCGCCAGTTCCCAGACAGCCTGCAGGAATTCAGCCGCAAGGGCGTGCCGTGCAGGTCTGAGAAGAGGAGCATTTCTGGCTGACATGTGCAAGGGAGCTGGAAGGCACGCGGAACCAAACGTCCCACTTACACGACCGGGATTCTGCCGTCCAAATCGGTTCGGCACGTTTCCCGGCCGCGCGCCAAGGTTTCGTGCTTTTCTTAACGCCGCCCGGGGAAGGAGGAGAAGATCTGTCACCTGAGCACCTGAAGCTGCCCTCTGCCGACTCCGACCCGGGGTCCATCCGGGCCAGGGTGAATCAGACGGGCAACGGCCCTCCAGGGTCCCAAGCGGAGGCCTGTCACATCACCTCCTACCTGGTCCTTTTTTCAAAAACTGAAGGTGTCGGGGATTGAACCTGCAACCTTCTGCCGGCTAACCAAATGCTCTGCTACTGAGCTACGGCCCCTCCCAGAGGTCAGTTTTGGACCCTGGGGAACAGAAAACGAGGGGGAGTGTACCAGTCTGGTGCAGTGAGGCAGTGTGGCTCCAACATTTTGAGGGATGCTCTCAGGTAGGGGTGCCAGACTCCAGGGAGTGGCTGGAGATCTCCTGCTGTTCCCACTGATCTCCAGGCGACAGAGCTCAGCTCGCCCGAAGGAAATGGAGGCTCTGGAAGGTGGACTCTATGGCCCTGTACTCCATTGAAGTCCCTCCTCTCCCCAAACCCTGCCCTCCTCGGGCGCCACCCCCCACACTTCCAGGTATTTCCCAACCCAGACAGACCTGGCAACCCCAGCAAAGCAAACCTCAAAGTCGTGGGTTATAAGGTTGCCAACCGAGGCTTGGGAAATTCCTGGATATTTGGTGGCAGTGCCTGGGAAGGGCAGGATTTGGGAAGGGTCGTCAGCGGGGATATGATGTCACTCTAGGACTTCCACTTCTCCTAGAGTCTATGGTGTACCAGAGAGTTCACCCTCTGAAGCTGCCCTTTCCTCCAGGGGAAACGACCTCTGCAGCCTAGAGGTCAGGAGTTATTCCAGGAGAATTCCGGGCCTTAATTTGAGGCTGGTAGGTAGCCCTAGTGGGCTGTGCAAACTGAAGCTTCCCCAGGGCGGCCTCCGACCTTCTCGTGAGCTCCATGCAGAACTGCTAGAGCAAGAGACTCGGGCTGGTCTAGGGGGTCCTCTGGCAGCCCCCTACCCTCGCCTCCTTCCAGGACCAGCAGTGGCAAGCAGAGAGAAGGCATGCAAGGATGGATGGATGGACAGATGGATGGAGTGTGACATTCGGGCACAGAGAAGAGTGGAAAGCTTGGAAGTAATAATCGGGCTGCTTTAAACAGCACCCCGACACTGATAAAGAGCAGGTGATGTTTTTAAGAGCCAGTTTGGTGTGGTGGTTAAGAGAACGGACTCTAATCTGGGAGAACGGGGTTCGATTCCCCACTCCTCCATATGCAGCTGCTGGTGTGACCGTGGGTCAGTCACAAGTTCTCTCAGAACTGTCCTCTCATGAGCAGTCCTCAAGAGAGCTCTTTCAACCCCACCTACCTCACAGGGTGTCTGTTGTGGGGAGGGGAAGGGAAGGGAGACTGTAAGCTGCTCTGAGCCTCCTTCGGGTAGTGAAGGGCGAGGTATAAGTCCAAATTTGTCTTCTTCTTTAAGGCTCTGGTGAAGTGAACCTACTAAATTTGATGTGCTTCAGGCTGCTTTTAAAGGCGCAGTATTAATTGGCTGCCTTTGGATGTCAGCAAGGTAGCATGTCTATCGCAAGGCCTTTTTTTTGGGGGGGGGTGTTTGTTGCTTATATATTTTCTGGTACTTGGCTGTTACGTGTGTAGGCAGCTGAGTCAGTTGTACCTGCAGTGGGTGGGAGAAGGCACCACAAAGAAAAATGTCTGGAGTTGACCGGGTGGAAGACTGATGAGGTTATCTGTTCTCCCAGCCCTCCTTTCAGCCAAAGATCTCCTAAATGCCACAATCGATAACTCTTTGGGTGTTAAAGGGCTGCTGTAAAAATGTCATGTTGGTAAATAGGAAAAGAAACAACCGCTAGCCGGGATTTAATCCTAAATGAATAGACTGACCTGTCTTTTGTTACTGAGATCTAGTGTGAGACGGCACATGAAATTAGCTTGTCTCCGGGGTCGAAGAGAGGAGTTGCAGCCTGTCTGTTGAAAGGCACACGGCTGGCTCCTGCGGCCACAATTTGGGTCATGCAGGAAGGGTGAGAGGGTTTCATTCTTCAACCTCTCTTTTGTTTCATTATTCAACGCTTGGCTCCCCCAGTTATTGCTATATATATTTAAAGGACCTTTCCCCCCCCCTTAAAATGCTAACAGCAGAGTAGGAGAGTCCAGCAAATGGAAGTTGAAGGGTTAAAGCCCGTCTCCCTTCCCTGCACGTCCCCAAGGCAAGTGGAAGATGCAGGAGACCGGCAGCTTACATTTATAGTCAAAAAGAGGCATCTTGTTTCTGTCCGAGCCCTGAATCGTGTCTTCTAAGGTTCTTAGAAGCACCAAGAATACAGAGCATCCCTTGCCCCAGACCGAGAGTTCCTATCTATAAAAGGTAAAGGTTCCCTTGCTCAAAAGCCAGTCGAATCCAACTCTAGGGTTGCGGTGCTCATCTCCGTTTCCAAGCCGAAGAGCCAGCGCTGTCCGAAGACGTTTCCGTGGTCATGTGGCCGGCATGACTAAACACTGAGGCGCATGGAATGCTGTTACCTTCCCACCAAAGTGGTACCTATTTATCTACTTGCAATGTCTTGCTTTCGAACTGCTAGGTTGGCAGGAGCTGGAACTAGAGACGGGAGCTCACTCCGTCATGCGGCACCCTGGGTCTCGAACTGCTGAACTACTGACCTTCCACAGCCTGCAGTTCAGCGTCTTAACCACTTGAGCCACCGCAGCTCCTAATGCTTCATAAGGCGCTTTCTATTTGGAGCTCATGATCTACATCTCCTATTCAGAATTAATCTTGTATTTTCTCGGCATCTGCTGCCTTGAGTCCCTGTGAGAAAGGCGGGCTATAAATAATGCAAATACATTTTTGAAAAGCAAATGTTTCTAGTCCTCATGGTTATCCATCAGCAGCCCATCACAAACTGCCCCTTCCCACGCTGAGTCCAAACAAATAGGCAACCGGCAAATTAAAATGGCTCTTCTTTTTTCTCTGCTGGCCAAAATGAAGTCCAACACAGCCAGATTTTCACGGGCTTGCCAGCTCTGGCTTAGGAAATACCTGGATATTTTGGAGGTGGAGCCTGGGGGGCGGGCAGGTTTTCAGAAGGGGAGGGACCTCAACAAGGTACAATACCAGTTCCGCGTCTTAACCACTTGAGCCACCGCAGCACCGTTCCTTATCTATACCTTGTGGCTAATAGCCACTGATGGACCTTTGCTCCCTATGCTTATCTAATTCCCTCTTGAAGCCGTCCATGCTTGTAGCCGCCACCACCCCCTATGGCAGTGAATTCCACGTGTTCATCACTTTTTGGGTGAAGAAGGACTTCCTTTTATCCGTTGTAACCCGACTGCTCAGCAATTTCATTGAGTACCCACGATCCCTGGCATCTCAATCCATGGCATCTCCAGTTAAGAAGTCCAGGTAGCAGGTGATGTGAAAGGGTCTCTGCCGGAGACCCTGGGAGAGCTGCTGCCAGCCCGGGTAGACAATATTGACCTTGATGGACCAAGGGTCTGATTCAGTAAAAGGCAGCTTCATGCATTCACGTGTTCCCTTCCTTGGGCTGTCCAGCTGAGCCCTGCCCCCATCCTCTCATTCATTGTCTCAAATAATCTACATGATAAAGGGGAAAAAGTTGGCCACCATCTTTCACTTTTGATGGCCTCATTCAGAAGGTGTTGAGCAAGAAAAAATGCCTGAGAACTCCATGGCACAACTGCCACAGGGCCAAACAGCTGGCCCCAATCCACCTTCTCTAACTAGTCAGCCCAAAAGAGGTGTAAACCAGCAGGGTTACACTTCACCATGTCCCTTCTAGTGAGAGTCATCTCAAAAGTGACCTGAAATGGATCCAAATGAGCCATCTCCTCCAAAAAAGCCTGAAGCTGTTCAGCCATCATGAGGACATCAAGAGAGACCTGCTGGATGGACAAGTGGTCCATCTATTCCAGAATCCTGTCCCACACAGTGGCCACTCAGTTCCTCTGGAAGGCCAGCAACAGGGCATAGGGGTCGGGGCCTTCCCCTACATCAGAAGAGCCCTGCTGGATCAGACTAGTGGTCCATCTAGTCCAGCATCCTGTCTCACACAGGGGACAACCAGTTCCTCTGGAGGGCCAACAACAGGGCATAGAGGCCGAGGTCTTCCCCTGATGTTGCCTCCTGGCTCTGGGATTCCGAGGATTAGTGCCTCTGAACGTGGAGGTTCCCTTTAGTCACCATGGCTAGTAGCCATTGAGAGACTTCTCCATGAATCTGTCTAATCCCCTTTTAAAGCCATCGATCCTGTGGCCATGACTCCATCCGCTGCCATTTAATTCCACATTGTAATCACTCACTGTATAAACAGCCCCCTGCCGAATAAGCCTTGGGATGCCTAAACTCCCAGAAATGCTCTGGTCCTGGACCAGGAGTGACCCATACAGCAAAAGATGACCCCTGGAGATTTCTAATTGCACTTCAGCATTTCAGTTCAACAAACTGCAAGGAAGAGAACGTTCCAAGCTGCCTTACCTTTAAGAGAAGGGGGTGTGTAGACACAGGGGGCATTCCTTTTGTTTTTAAGGTGGTAGCCTTCGCCCAAAGCTCTCTGGAAGAAAAAAGAAAGGAAGAAGAGGAATCAGAGTTACCGGTTCAAAGGCAGAACAAGCCTCTGAAGATTTCCCAGAGGAGCTAAAGGTTGGGGATGTGACTTGAAGTGTGGCAAAATTAAGAAAGCAATCAGAAGAGTTGGTTAAATTAAGAGACTGGCTTTGATCCAAAGTGTTCTTTTGTGAGCGTGGATTTTGCATGCATGCTGCTGGGGCTTTTTTTTTGCTTTTCTTTTCTTTTTTTTAACAGCTGCTCCTCCACATTCCACCTTTTGGAAGCTGCTTCTGAAATGCCAGATTCCAAATAAAGGCCGCAACCCAATGAAAGACACCTCGGTTGATTAATATTACATCTTGATCGATGAATCCCTTAAGTCTGCACACATTTCCATATCCATAAAAACGATACCCTGGAGTCCAAACACATCATTTCTTTGGTCTCAGAGTATGTGTGCATGCAGAGCACCTCCTGAGGAGAGGCACCCCCTCCTAAGACAGCGGGAGAAGAGGGGTGCTGTTAAAGTTGGCAGAAACCATCAGCAAGTGCTGCTGAGTACTCATAGAGGGGGGGAATCTGCTGTCAGTTAAGGGAGGAGTTCTTCTGAGTCAACCAAAACAGAGCTTTGATCAATTCATCTATTAATTAGGGGGTTGGAGACTCTTCCCAATGAGGAAAGGGTGAAGAGTTTGGGACTTTTCAGTTTAGAGAAGAGATGACAAAGAGAGATTTTTTTTTCTCCCTCTCCCACAAGACTAGAACTCCAGGGCACCCAATGAAGCTGATGGGCAGTAGGTTCAGGACAGACAAAAGGAAATACTACTTTACACCGCGAATGTGGGATTTTATGTGAAATCTCAGGTTGTCCCACCCACTCCGCACCTTCTGTCATCCTCCCCCCCGTTCATCGGTGTACAAGTTCCATTTTCTGCTCATTTTTTCCTTTTACAAGCACCATGACTCTAGAGATACGAGATCATCTCTAGTCTCGGATTGCTGAATTTAGAACATTTAAAATGAAGGGGGGGGAGTTTAAAAGGAGCTGGATGAGGTTTCGTTCCCTGCTGGGTATTGACTTGAAAGGGGGGTTTGGAGAGGAGGCAAAGAATTTCAGTGCTGCATGCAAACAAGATAAAGGGGGAATCGTCAGCATGGAATGAAATTGACATGAGATGTAAAGAGAGAGAGAGACACTGGGATGGGAAGCCTAAATCTTTGAAAACGTTTTTTCCTTTAATGCTTCAGTGAACAAAGTTGGGAGGGACCCTTTTGGCAGTCTCCGGAAGCCTAACATTAAAATGGAGGCTGAGCCACATGGAGTTTCTGCAAACCACTGAATGTAAGAATCGCTTGGGATTGATCCATTTGGAGGAAAGTGTGCAATTGGCACAGGACAGGCTTTAAAAAACTGCCAAGATCACAACCAGCATGTGGGATCAAATTAGAGAATCACAAAGAGAGAACCACGTAAGTTTGCAAGGAAGGGCCGGAAAGCCTTTCACGTTCCACCATGGCAACTATGGAAGACCAGATTATAGAAGCCAGTTCACACCAAGCTTCCTGTCACACCAGTAGAGAAAGCTTCTCTAACCTTTCTGATACCCCTCAGAGTCTGGTGCCCTAGGCGACTGCCTAGATCTGCCTGCTAATCGGGCCAGCCCTTGCTCCCCAGCGAGAAAGTTCAACAGGATGTCTATGCCATCAATCAGTCAACTGAGGCTCCACTTGTTGAATCAGAGATGGCAACTATTAATCGGTGGGGCTAAGAATTAAATTCACCTATGTGCTGATTTTGAGAGCTAGTTCGGTCCTGGAGTTTTGCTCTCGTGGGGAATAAAAAGGAAAATGTTTGAGCAGGGGAGGAAGCAGGGAATGACATGTTCTCTTCTAACAATGAGCGCATTAGCTTTTGTGTGTTAAATTGCAAGTTCTCACACTTCTTTCAGTACCTAAAAATAGACAGCTGCTTCTGGCACTGCACAAGTCATTTTCGATAGAATCTGTGAATTACGGAATGGATTGGTTTAAAAGGTGGCTGGTTAATTAAGCCTCCTTCAGCTAAGCTGACAGTCAAGTTAGCCCTTCTCCATCTCTTCTTCGCCCATCAACTCTGGCTTTGCACCTGGGGTTGCCACCAGGTCCCCCCTGGTCACCGGCAGGAGAAGGGGGGAGGGCAGAGCTTCCAGATCCAGGTTGGGAAACTCCCAGAGATTTCGGGATGGAGCCTGGGGAGGACAGGGACCTCAGTGGGACACAACGCCACAGTGTCCACCAATGCTCCCTCTAAGCTGTGGAGTCCTGTGAGCAAAATTCTACTGGCATTAAAGCTGCGAGCGAGCCATTTGGCCACTACATACACCAGTCTGCTCTGGAGCCATTCTTCCTGAGCCAAGACAAAAATGTGTGAGCTGGAGGCTAAAAAACTGTGAGCTAGCTCACACTAACTCAGCTTAGAGGGAACTAGGGGTCGTTTTGTAGAAAAAGAGCTAGGGGAACTCATTAGCATAACTCATTAGCATATGCTGACATCACCGGAAGTGTGTCATAAGGCCACACCCCCTGACATCACTGGAAGTGTGTCATAAGGCCACACACCCTGATATCACCGGACGTGTGTCATGAGGCCACACACCCCGCCCCCAATGGTCCCGGCGGGAGTGCAAGGAAGCCCCGCGAAGGCCCTCCCTGGCCCCAGGCAGGCAGGGGTGGGGAGAGGCAGGGAGGAAGCAACTTACCCTCCCTCTTCTCCTGCCTCCTCCTGGCTGAATGAGGGCCGGAAGCGGGGCGGCCGGAAGCAGGGGGTGGGGCTTCGTCATGTGCCCTGCCCCCCGTACCTCACCCGGGGGAACAGCGATCCCCCGCGATTCCCCCCGAAGTGACCTCTGGAGGGAACACTGGCGTCCACCCTCCAAAGCATCCATTTGTTCTGGGGGAACTGATGTCTGCCATTTGGAGGTGAGCTCTAATTCCGGAGGATCCCCAGTCCCCACCTGGAGGCTGCCATCCCTATACCCATATCCTGTTACATTTCTGGAGACCGTTAATTGCCCTCTTTAATTTGAAAGGAGTTCTGGAGAACTCAAAACTTCCACACCGTTCTGTGTCATTCACCTGGTCATGTGGACTAAGTTCTGGGGGTTTTTTTTAGTCTTCTTATTTTGGACTGGGAAATGGGTGTGTGTGGGGGGAAACGTTCTATAGTCTGTCTGACCTCTGCCAAGGACTTTACCTTTTTACAAAACAAACTGCCAAATGGGAAATGAGCGGTGGGGAGGCAAGTTTCCCCGGCCAATTAAAGGGATAATCTGATAAAACAACAGACAAGTCATGGGGAGAGCTTGAAATGCAGCCAGACTTTCTCAAAGGCTCTAAGCTTCTGGCTCCTGACTTGCTGCCCCCGGGAATCCCATTCCACGGTCGTATTTTGCCACGCATTACAGAGGAATTTAATATGATTGAAGATCAAGGAGAAGTCAGGGGGACAATGCAGGCAGAAATAAACTTGCTCTGCGGGTGGTATATGTGTTTGTGGGGGGGGGAGAGGAGCAGTCAGCAAGTTCGGCTTCTGCAGTGGACACTTTTGGTTGCTGGTGTGAGGGCAAACGCCAAGGTCTGCCAGTGCAGAGAAGCCGTCGGCTCAGTTGCAGCACAAGAAGCAAAGGGCGTTCCGTGCAGAGCCACAGAGTGGCAACCTGGGAGGCCGTAGGGTTGCCTGGTCCCCCCCGGACACCGGTGAGGGTTGGGTTGCCAACTCCAGGTTGGGGAACTCCTGGAGATTTGGGGATGGAGCCTGGGGAGGGCAGGGACCTCAGTGGGGCACAATGCCATAGAGTCCACCCTCCAAAGCATCCCTTTTATCCAAGAGAACTGCTCTCAGTGGTCTGGAGATGAGCTGTAATTCCGGGGGATCCCCGGGCCCCACCTGGAGGCTGGCACCCCTACTTGATGTGTCTCCTTCCAATTACTTCCCAAGAGATGCGGGGAGGGGGAGAGGAAGCCACATTTCCCCAGCCAGCCCGTCCCTTGGAGATCTACTTGCGCCGCTCAGCTTCGAAGCGCGAGAAACAGTCCGCTGCTCCCTCTCACCCACACCTAAGGGTTCACTCGCAGCTCCAAGAGTGTCCCAGCCACACGGAAGCTATCGCAGAGTAGCCCTGCATGCCTTAGTTCAACCGATATCCAGAACAGGGGGGGGGAAGGTTTTGTCTTCACACTTTGTTCTTCACAGGTGCTTGATGCACAGAACTGTAGCTGCCCAAGCTTCCCTTGGTAGGAGATAAGTAGCCGAGCGGAAGGGGGGCGATTACATGCTGAATTTCTGGGGCAGGGGGCTGTTGAGGACACAGGATGGGTCAGCCTTTCATGGTGGTCTTGCTGCAACTGATTGTCTGATCCATTCCCCTCCTTTTTGAACCCACGAGGACCACAGTAGGATGCAAGTGGATCTTAAGAACATCAGGAGAGCCCTGCTGCATCAGACCAGGGGTCCATCTAGTCTAGCCTCCTGTCTCACACAGTGGCCAACCGGTTCCTCTGGAGGGCCAACAACCGGGTCTAGAGGCCGAGGCCTTCCCCTGATCAGAACCTCAGAAGACTCCTGCTGGATCAGACCAATGGTCCATCTAGTCCAGCATCCTGTCTCACACAGTGGCCAACCGGTTCCTCTGGAGGGCCAGCAACAGGGCATAGAGGCCGAGGCCTTCTCCTGATAAGAACATCAGAAGAGCCCTGCTGGATCAGACCAATGGTCCATCTAGTCCAGCATCCTGTCTCACACAGGGGCCAACCAGTTCCTGTGGAGGGCCAACAATAGGGCAGAGAGGCCGAGGCCTTCCCCTGATGCTGCCTCCTGGCTCTGGGATTCAGAGGCTCAGTGCCCCTGAATGCGGAGGTTCCCCTCAGTCACCATGGCTAGTAGCCATTGATAGACTGATCCTCCATGAATCTATCTAAAAGAATGTAAGAAGAGCCTGCTGGATCAGACCAGTGGTCCATCTAGTTCAGCATCCTGTCTCACACAGCGGCCAACCAGTTCTTCTGGAGGGCCAATGATAGGGCAGAGAGGCCGAGGCTTTCTCCTGATGTTGCCTCCTGGCACTGGGATTGAGAAGTTGATTGCCTCTAAATGTGAGGTTCCCTTTTAGTCACTCTCTTTCAGCCTGAGCCTACCTTCCTAGGTGGTTGTTATATAGGCAAAAAGGAAAAAGGAGAGAATGACGTAAGCCACTTTGGGAACCCCATTTGGGAGAAAGGCAGGGTATAACCGGAGAGAATAAAACAAACGTCACCGCCAAGGCAGGGCCATCAGCCCTCAAAGAGGAGGTTTCCCTCCCGCCGCTCGAAGGCTGAAACTGGCTCACCTCAAGGCAAAGCCTAAGAACGTGGGGGCGGAGGGGGAATTAACAAATCGCTTTGTGAAGAATCCACACTCCTTTTCTACATTAAAATGACAGGCTCTTTTCAATCTCGCACTCCCTGCGAAAAAGGCCGGCTTTTAAGGGTGCACTGAAGAAAGGGTTGTTTGCCTTCCGAAGAGCCTGCCCCCGTTGTTTCTGCCATGAGTCACTGACGTGAGTGCGTCTCTGGATTGGAAAGTGACAAGCTCGGAACAGTGACTCACTTGGCCTCCTCTGAGGGTTTAGCTACGGGACACACGTGGTTTAGGGGGCCTTCCTGTGACCTGTCGACCAGGCAAGCTCGGGGGGCTCCACGCTGAGACTTCATTCCCAGGTACACAGGCGCGTAATAGGATGGATCCAGACTGTGGCCCTCTAGGGGAGTGGCCATAGGCACTGGGGTTCTGCACCAGATGTCCAGAGGACATCAGGAGATCACTTCTTTGCCAGTGTTCCCTCTAAGGTTAGTGTGAGCTAGCTCACAGGTCTTTAGCCTCCAGCTCACACATTTTTGTCATAGCTAGCTCAGGAAGGAGGGCTCCAGAGCAAACCGATTTATGCAGTAGCCAAATGGCTCGCTCACAACTTTAATCCCAGTGTCTCACAAAGTAGATTTTTTGCTCACAAGACTCCACAGCTTAGAGGGAGCTTTGTTCTTCACCTCATCTATTTCCCATTTTTCTCCCCAAAATGGACCCCAAGAGGCTTACGCTCTTCTCCTCTCCTCACAACAACCCTGTGAGGTAGGCTAGGCTGAGAGTGTGTGACTGGCCCAAGGTCAACCAGCGGTCTTCCATAGCACAAGTGGAGATTCGAAACTGGGTCTCCAAGTCTGACAGTTTAACCACCACACCACTGATAGTAAAACGTTTGTGGGGAAGAAACTCTGCAATAGAAGGAAAAACCCTTTCCATAACACCTGGAGAGGCAGTTTGGGGAGCTCTGTATCTTCACCTCATCTATTTCCCATTTTCCCCAAAAAAATGGACCCCAAGAGGCTTACGCTCTTCTCCTCTCCTCACAACAACCCTGTGAGGTAGGTTAGGCTGAGAGTGTGTGACTGGCCCAAGGTCAACCAGCGGGCTTCCATGGCACAAGTGGAGATTTGAAACTGGGTCTCCAAGTCTGACACTTTAACCACCACACTACTGATAGTAAAACGTTTGTGGGATCAGCCGCTCTGAGACTCCAAGTGAAGGGCGGGGTATAAATCCAGTCTCTTCTTCTTCTTCTACTGATTTTATACTGACAAAGTCTGAGTCCCGTGGCACCTTTAAGACCAACAAAGTTTAATTCTGGGTATAAACTTTTTGCAGAAGTGTGCATGCACACAAAAGCTTATATCCAGAATTGTTGGTCTTAAGTTGCCCCTGGACTCAAACTATAGTTTGGTGTGTGTGTGTGTGGGGGGGGTATGCTGAGAATTCTCCATCAGAAATCCCTCACAGAACAATTCCCAGGATTCCCTACAGCAGTGGTACTAATTTTATGAATCACAGAGAGCCACATTTAAACCCAACGAAAAGAGCCATTCCTGGCAGAAGGCCTACACTCCAGGGAGGTTTGCAGCTCATGTATTACTCCAGTGGAGACTACTGCAAGCCCCACTGGGCAGCGGCCTTGCCCACTTTCCTGGAGTATGGGGCGGGTGCCCCTTTGGGGAATGGTGCTCCGAAGAGCCACGGGTGCCATGTCAGGGAACCACATGTCGTTCCCAAGTCACTGAGTAAGAGTCACTGCCCTACAAAGAGGACAGGGCTACCAAAAGCTGCTTATCTCTGTTATCGAGATTCTAGACACACCCTTGTTCATGCCCTTTCCCCTCCACTTCAGCCCGCCATTAAGAGGTTTTGCGATTACACTCTAGGTACTGACCTGATACGGGGACGCTTCATCTTCTGTAGAGAAGGAGAGAAAGGAAACAAGGGGGGGGGGGAGGAGAGATCATATGGTTAGTCAAAGCAGCTAACGTGGACAGCTATTATAGTACCGCAATGTCTCCCTTGTTTTAAAAGAGCGTTCCTCACTCGAGAGCTCTGCACAGAATCATAGAGTTGGAAGGGACCTCCGGGGTCATCTAGTCCAACCCCCTGCACAAGGCAGGAAATTCAGAAATACCTCCCCCCCACACATACCCTCAGTGACACACACACACACCCCCGGTTCCATGCCCAGAAGATGGCAAACCGGCCTGGAGAAAAATGGTTTCCTGACCCCAAAGAGGTGATCAGCATTTCCCTGGGCGCGTAAGAAAGGCAGACAGTGACTTGCCCATTCTTAGTCCTCTTGGACTGAGCTGACAGGAGAGAAGAGTGTGGGGGGAGGGGTCGCAAGGAGGATGCAGCTGGCCCGGCACTTGGCCTAAGCTTTCCCAGTTAAAATGTGGTTGTCCTAGCCTCCCAGCAAAAGCCACTGTTTAAGCAAAGCCTGGCTTTGAGGACACTGCTTGTGGGAGGTTCAGAGGTTGTTTTGGGGTGTTTCTCGGGGAAAACCACCCCAGGTACTGGGTCTGTGCTGCTGGTTACAACCCTCCCTGCCCTCACGATCTGCCTGAGTTCACAGAATCCGCATGGCTGTCAGATGGCCATCTAGCCTCTGTTTGAAAACCTCCAAAGAAAGCAATCCCACCACCTCCCGAGGAAGCCTGTTCCACTGAGGAACCACTCTGTCAGGAAGCTCTTCCTAACGTTTCGCCGAAAACTCTTCTGATCTAATTTCAACCCTTTGGTTCTGGTCTGACTTTTTGGGGCAACACGCAGGGGTCATTTCCTGCAGGAGCGCACAGGAGCGGAGCTCCGGCAGTAAGGAGCCCAGGGGGCGGGCACATGCAACGAGCCCCACCCACTGCTCCCAGCAGCCCTCAGTCGGAGCAAGAAGCAGCCAGGTAAGTTGCAGAGC
>NW_015171588.1:14970-18796 GCF_001447785.1 Gekko japonicus | reverse complement strand
GTGTGGCATATGCAAAAAAGTTATGCTAATGAATTATGCTAACGAGCTCCTGCACCTCTTTTTCTACGAAATGACCCCTGGCAGCACGTTAAATTCACAGCTGATGGGCATCTTCAGCAAACCTTGGATCACAGGTGGTCAGCTCTTGGTGGGGAAATACCTGGAGATTTGGAAGGGCGGGGTTTGGGGAGGGGAGGGGCCTCAGCAAGGTGCAATGCCAAGAAAGTCCACCCTCCAAAGCAGCCATTTTCTCCATGGGAAGAGATCTCTAATGTCTGGCAAGCAGCCGTAATACCGGGAGCTCTCCAGGACCCATCAGGAGGTTGGCAACCCTAATAATGACAGATGGCTAGCCCACACAAGAAACGACAGGACCGTAAAGAAACGACCTTAAAGGCTGACAAAAATTTGTCCCAGCAGAAGCTTTTTGTGAACCGGAGCTCACTTGATCAGATGCAGCGTTCATGCGCTCAGACTCACCCAGGCTTCTGCTGGATTTTAAAAAAGATGAGCAATGTTTGAGTCCAGCGGCCCCTTGAAGACCAACCAAGTTTTATTCCTGGTATAAGCGAAAGTTTATACCAGGAATAAAACTTGGTTGGTCTTCAACCAGGGTTCATTTCCTGCAGGAGCGCATAGGAGCGGAGCTCCAGCAGTAAGGAGCTCAGGGGGCGGGCACATGCAACAAGCCCCACCCCCTGCTCCCAGCAGCCCTCAGTCGGGCCATGAGGAACAAGAAGCAACCAGGTAAGTTGCAGAGCCCCTCCCCAGTCCACCTTCAGGTACAAGCTCTCCCTCCTCTGTGAGGGCAGATCTGAGCGTCCCCCCCCCAATAGCTAGCAATCCAAAACAGTCCAGTGGAGCCTGAGCGGTGGGTGTTGCCTTCTGACACACTTCCGGTGATGTCAGAGTGTGTGGCATATGCAAATACGTTATGCTAATGAGTTATGCTAATGAGCACCTGCATCTCTTTTTCTACGAAATGACCCCTGCTTATGCCTAGCTGTTGGGCTTAGCAAGCTGAACAAACACTTCAGTAATTATAGGGTTAACTTTGTTAGTCAACAGTAAGTCACGTGTTTATCCAAGATCTTCCCCATTTTTCTCTATGAAGTCTTCCAATTTAAAAATCGAGTTTATCTTATATCTTCTACTTTTATACACAAAAATAGCCCTTCTGGAAATAACCATCTGTATTGTATATTGTTTAACTTGAGCGCATTCGCTAAAGAGTAGTAAACTTGCCTCTTTTCTCTTACCCTCCATGGGGTTTCTCTAAGGATTTTAGTTTCTGAATCTCACATTCGAAAGGGAGTTTCATTTGAAGTTTTCAATATTTTTTCCTTGACCTCTTTTGGCAAATTTAATGTGCACTTCTCTAGGGACTTTATTACGTATAGCATAGGCAGAGTTAACCCTGTATATTACATCAATGCTTTGATCCATTTCTGTTAAAGCCTCCATTCCTATATACTCTGCTAATGCTTGACTCATTTCCTGTTTTAAATTTTCTTCATTTTTTTTCTGGGAGGTTTTGCAATCTTAATATATAAGACGCTTTTTCTAGTTTTATAAGCGAGTCCTCTAACAATTCTTGTTTTTTCTTTACACTTTGGACTTGTTCATCGACCCAAAGGGGCAAATAAAAAACAATAAGAACAATACTAAATGCCCTGGAATTCTACGAACAACACCTAGAAAAAGGTATGGCTTTGATATTTATAGACGCTGAGAAAGCCTTCGATAACTTAAATTGGAATTTTTTATTGGAAAAATTAAATAGATGGGAGGCAGGTGAAGATTTTTTGATAACGATCAAAGCCATATATGATAAGCAATTTGCCAAGATAATAATAAACGGCGACTTAAGATATAGAAATTTTAAAAGGTATAAGGTAAGGTTGCTCCTTGTCCCCTTTACTGTTTATTTTTGTATTAGAAACTTTACTAGGACAAGTTCGAAATAATAAGGAAATTAAAGGTTTGCAAGTAAAAGGCGAACAAATTAAAGTACAGGCTTTTGCTGACGATACGGCATTTATATTGGAAGAACCTAAATGCTCCTTAAAACAACTATTGAAAGTATTACAAGGATATGGTGAAGTGGCAGGGCTTAAGGTAAATCAAAATAAAACAAAAATAATGCTTAAAAATTGCGATGAAAAAGAGAAGAAAAAACGACAGGAAATGTCAGGTTTTGAAATCTGTACAAAAGAAAAATAATTGGGTTTTTTTTTAACAAATAGGTGTTGTTCCTTATTTAATGACAACTACAAAAATTATTGTTAGAAATAAAGAAAGATTTAGATAAATGGAAACCATTGCAATTATCATTGTTTGGAAGAGTAGCAACAGTAAGAATGAATGTCCTGCCACGTATCTTATATCTCTTTCAAACAATACCTATTTTAAGGAATCATTTTTTTAAAGAACTTGAGAAATTATTAAAAGACTTTATATGGCAACAGAAAAAACCCAGGGTAAAATTAAAATATTTACAACAAAAGAAAGAAAGGGGAGGCCTGGCTTTTTTCCAGACTGGTCCCTTTATTATAGAGCAGCAGCTATGGTGTGGTTAAGAGATTGGGTCAATTTAGAAGATGTAAGAATGTTAAAACTTGAAGGGCACAATCTATTGATGGGTTGGCATGCATACCTGTGGTATAGCAAGGTCTCAATACATAGTTATTTTAAACAGCATTCCATAAGAGGTGCACTATATAAAATATGGGAAGAAATAAAGCGAAAATATTATATAAAATTCCCACGATGGATTTCACCTATTGAAGCGTTTGTAAAACCCTCTCTTTACGTTAAATACAAAAAAATGGAAATATCAAGACTTCTTAGATGAAAATGGAAATATGAGAGCAGAAGATATAAATAATGAAGACATAAATATGACTTTGTGGGGAAAAAGACAGTTGTTATATTGAAGCGTTTGTAAAACCCTCTCTTTACGTTAAATAAAAAAAATGGAAATATCAAGACTTCTTAGATGAAAGTGGAAATATGAGAGCAGAAGATATTATAAATAATGAACATATAAATATGACTTGGTGGGGGAAAAGACAGTTGTTATCAGTCGGCAAAAAACTGGGTTTTATGAAAATCAGACGGAATTAGATAAAATATGGCTAGGTATGGGAAAAAAATTTAAAAGGCCTATAATTTTTGGCTTGAATGGAAGATGCAAGATGAATAGGTAAAACCCTCAATGATTGCATGGGCTAGAGATACAGGATATAACCTGGCTTTAGAACAATGGGAAAAGGTTTGGGGGGGGGGAAATGTAACATTTGTTAGATCAAGTGCCTACAAAGAGAACATTATTAAAATGTTTTACAGATGGCACATTTCCCCAGTAAGGTTAAATAAATATGACAAGAGAATTGGGAAGAATTGCTGGAAATGTAAATATAGTGATGGAACATATTTTCACTCATGGTGGCTATGTAGTAAAGCTAAAAAATATTGGATTATGGTAAAAGAGATTATTAATGAGATACTGACTAAAACAATCCCACTATCACCAGAATGTTTTCTATTAAATTTCATCCCAGATACTTTTAAGAAAAATGAAATATACCTAGTGATACAGATTCTTACAGCAGCCAGAATTACCTTTGCTAGTAGATGGAAAGATGAGGAAACTCCTACTAGAGAAGAGTAGTACTTTCGGGTATGTTGTAGGTATGTAGGGCTATCTTTCAGTATACTCCTGCAGAGTGCAGGGGGTTGGACTAGATGACCTGCAAGGTCCCTTCCAACTCTAACATTCTATGATTCTATGAAGTGATTTCTAAGATATCTGATGTGTCAGAGA
>NW_015171588.1:5679-14901 GCF_001447785.1 Gekko japonicus | reverse complement strand
ATTAGCATAATAGGCCACACCCAACAGCAGGAACGCATTAGCATATTGGGCCACACCCCTGACAGCACAGCTCATTAGCACATTAGGCCGCACCCCCATGTTACCAGAAGTGTGGTCATCCAGCCACACCCACCTTTTGCTTCTTATTCTGTTTACCTTGTTTGTTGTCCAAACCCAGGGCCTTTTTTTGTAACAGGAACTCCTTTGCATGTTAGGCCACACACCCCTAATGTAGCCAATCCTAATGAGTTTCTGATGTTGGGTGTGGCCTGTTATGCTAATGAGTTCCTGCTGGGCGTGGCCAACTTGGGAGCCAGCCGGAACACCGTTCCTGTGCGTTCCTGCCCAAAAATAGCCCTGGCTGGGGGGGGTGGGGAGAAGAAGTGCTAAGGGCTATTAAGGCAGCCTGAAATTGGACCTTCTGACCAAGGAACCTTGCCCCATCGCTCCAGAAACCACCTCCTCCCAATGCAATCCTTTCCATCCAGCAAGAGCTTAACTACATGAGACACCATTCCTCTGTCCGTCCCCAGGTCTGCTGAGGGTCTCAGACTGGCTCTGGGAGTTCGGGATAAGCGTTAGATTCTCAGGCATGTGGGGGAAGGGTCAGAGCAGGACTGCAGTGCTTGAGAAGAACTGACAGCTCTGCTGATCCCTGCAGCCTGGAGGTCGGTTGTAATTCCAGGAGAGCTCAGTTTTCCCTCTAAGCTGAGTTGGTGTGAGCCGGCTCACAGTTTGTTAGCCTCCGGCTCACACATCTTTTGTCTCCGCTCGAGAAGGAGGGCTCCAGAGCAAACTGATTTATGCAGGAGCCCAACAGCTCGCTCACAACTTTAATACCAGGAGCTCCCAAAGTAGAATGTTTGCTCACAAGACTCCACAGCTTAGAGGGAGCCTCGGCTCCAGGCCCCAGTTGCAAGTTGTCAGCTTGACGCCCGCTAGATCCTCCCTCCAGGCAACAGAGCTACATGCCCAAGGTGGCACCGAGAATAGCTAGACCACTCCTGAGAGTCAAGGTTCGTCGAATTTTGCTTTCCCTTCGATATGGTGTGGTAATAAGGTGCAAAGCCCGTGACTTGTGATTCCATAGGCCCAGCATCCCATCATCACCCAGAGCTCATGGTGGCTGGTCTTTTGGCCTTGTGAGAGGCACTTGTCCTTAAGCAGTGTGAATGTCTAGACAGGGGGACACGTGTCATAGTTCACCAACCGGCATTCAAAGCCCGTGCTCTGCCCCCAAAGATGTGAAGCGCCAATAAGAAGAACCTATTTCTGAGCACGTGTAGAACTACCCACAAAACATCTGGGGGTTTTGAGGCAGAACTTCCAGAAAAGAAGAAATTACTTCCAAGGCTATTTGTGGGCAGGAACGCACAGGAACGGAGTTCTGGCTGGCTCCCAAGTTGGCCATGCCCAGCAGGAACTCATTAGCATAATAGGCCACACCCAACAGCAGGAACTCATTAGGATCGGCCACATTAGGGGTGTGTGGCCTAACATGCAAAGGAGTTCCTGCTACAAAAAAACCCTCTGGGTTTTGGCAACAAACAAGGTAAACAGAATAACAAGCAAAAGGTGGGTGTGGCTGGATGAGTACACTTCTGGTAACATGGGGGTGCGGCCTAATGTGGTAATGAGCTGTGCTGTCAGGGGTGTGGCCCAATATGCTAATGAGTTCCTGCTGTTGGGTGTGGCCTATTATGCTAATGAGTTCCTGCTGGGCTTTTTCTACAAAAAGAGCCCTGATTTACTTCTGAGAGGGGATTAATATCAGATGTTCTCATTTCAGAGCATGTAGGCCCATGCTAAGTTCTCAAGGCCCAGCCTCAGGGTTCGTCACATGGCCAGCCACAGCCGGAATTTCAGCTGAAATTGAAACCAAGAAGTGGGACCGGCACTGTTCCTTCTGTGAACGTCGGTTGGCCACATCAAAATTGCTGGAGGATTTGCGAGGGAATGTTCCCTGGATGGCAACCAGCCTGTGGAACAGAAGAGAGTCCATCCACGCTTCATGCCGTTCCCGGTATAACAGCGGCGTCTTTGTTGAGAGAAGGAGCTACCAAGCGCCAGGAGGAGAGGCGTCCTGCCAGAAACCTGCAGAGAGGCAAAACTGCCTCTCGGGCCCTCCTCTGCTCCAGAGAGTCTCAAAAGGTACGGCAAGCGTCTTAATGAGCTGTGAGCCTGTAAGATTTTCTATAATCTTATATTAATTTCTATATTAAAGATCATTTCTCGAAAACAAAACTCTTACTTCCCGGCTGACCCATGGAATGGAAAACAAAGCTCCAGGGATAATCCGTTTGAAAAACATTAAGTAAGTCGGCAAAAAGAAGAGGTTGGTTTGGTTGTGGGTCGTGTTGCCAACTCTTGGAAGGCCCAAATCTGCCAAGTGGGCCTCCACTTAGGGGTGGAGCCTGGTCCAAGGCCCACCCACTCATGGGCGGGACCAGAGATCCCTCTAAGTTGTGGAGTCTTGTGAGCAAAAATTCCACTTTGTGAGCCACTGGCTTTAAAGTTGTGAGCAAGCGATTTGACTAATGCATGAATTAGTCTGCCCTGGAGCTACATCCTCCCTGGGCTAAAACAAAAATGTGTGAGCCAGAGGCTAAGAAACTGTGAGCTAGCTCACACTAACTCAGCTTAGAGGGAACACTGGGTGGGACCAATGATTTCAAGGGCAGAGCTCGTGTGTCATGCCCAGAGATCAAAGGGCAGAGTGACCTAAAGTGCACCCCCCCCCCTCTGGCTAAGGAGATATAAGCTGGCGAAAGGGAAGCAGAAAAGGCAGCCAGAGACAGCCGTAGTGTTTAGCGAAGCTGCTTTAGAGGTACAGAAAAGCCTCTGGGGAAGATGAAAGGGAACATTGGCTGCCAGGCTTGAAAAGGTATGGACACAGAAAATCCCTTTGGATTATAAGGCAGTAAATAGTTACAATCCAGCCTCGCCTTCCTATTCTCTCAGTTATATGGGGTGTGTGGAGAAACCCTCTCACCTGAAAACTAGCCAGAAAGAAAACACGCAGTCCTTCTGGAGCCATATAAGACGTTTGCTGGGTAGTCAACTTGCCCCAGTTTTCTCCCTGATTTGCACCAATCCTGCCCTGGGCACTTCCCATTAAAAGGGGTACGAGCAGAGGTCATTTCGGGGGGGATCGCAGTTCCCCCGGGTGAAGTACGGGGGGCGGGGCACATGACGAAGCCCCGCCCCCTGCTTCCGGCCGCCCCGCTTCCGGCCCTCATTCAGCCAGGAAGAGGCAGGAGAAGAGGGAGGGTAAGTTGCTTCCTCCCTGCCTCTCCCCACCCCTGCCTGCCTGGGGCCAGGGAGGGCCTTCGCGGGGCTTCCTTGCACTCCCGCCGGCCTTGCAGGTCCACCGCCGGGCCCCTCATGGGGCTCGGCAGTGGAGCTGCAAGGCCGCCGCCGGCAGCCGGGACCGTTGGGGGCGGGGTGTGTGGCCTTATGACACACTTCCGGTGATGTCAGGGGGTGTGGCATATGCTAATGAGTTATGCTAATGAGTTCCCCTAGCTCTTTTTCTACGAAACGACCCCTGGGTATGAAAGTAAAACTGAGAAAGACTGTGAAAAGTCAGACTAACCAGTGCTAAGCTAGGCAGACCAACGGTCTGATTCGGTTCATACACCATGTTCATACGTCTGGTTGAGGTCTTTGCCAGGCGAGTAGGATTATAAGGTTGGCAACATCCAGTTGGAGCCTGGGGAGATCCTGGAATTGCAATTGATCTCCAGCCTGCAGAGACCAGTTCCCCCTGGAGAAAATGGCTGTTGCAGAGGGTAGACTCCATGGCATTAGAGGCCCTCCCCCTGCCCAATCCCCACCCTCCCCAGACTCCACCCCCAAATCTCCAGGAGTTGGCAGCCGTAGGGAGGACCCTCCCCATACATCAAGCCCCCTTTCCCCTCTGCCCCCTTCCAGTCTTATTAGGAAGAATTCAAACTCACCAGGGGATGAAGTTTCTGACAACTGGAACAGCAAAGCTGGGGTTGGCCTCCGCCGACGGATCTAGAACAGGAATCAGAAAGAAGGTTGCTTTTCTTTCACATCTTCTTCTGGGCAATGCATATGTTCTCAGACCGGGCTTTTCAAATCTCTCCAGGCCTGTCCATTTCACCTTTCTGACCCCAAGACTAGACTACTGCAATACACTCCTTCCGGGGCTGCACTTGTAGGTTGTTTGGGAGCAGGGGTCGTTTCGTAGAAAAAGAGCTAGGGGAACTCATTAGCATAACTCATTAGCATATGCCACACCCCCTGACATCACCGGAAGTGTGTCATAAGGCCACACCCCCCGCCCCCAACAGTCCTGGCCGCTGCCGCCAGCCTTGCAGCTCCACTGCCGAGTCCCATGAGGGGCACGGCGGTGGACCTGCAAGGCTGGCGGGAGTGCAAGGAAGCCCCGCGAAGGCCCTCCCTGGCCCCAGGCAGGCAGGGGTGGGGAGAGGCAGGGAGGAAGCAACTTACCCTCCCTCTTCTCCTGCCTCCTCCTGGCTGAATGAGGGCCGGAAGCGGGGTGGCCGGAAGCAGGGGGCGGGGCTTCGTCATGTGCCCCGCCCCCATACCTAACCGGGGGAACTGCGATCCCCTGCGATCTCCCCCGAAATGACCTCTGTTTGGGAGTGTCATGCTTCTGGAGAGAGACAGACCACTTTATTCTATTGTGCCAGTGGTCTGGAGAACTTCAGAAGCTGCCTTTGACTCGCGCTTCCCTTCTGTCCCCTCCAGGCCCAACTGTAGAGGCAAACTAGACACCTCCCTGGGGTGCCGGGCAATGCTCCCTCTAAGCTGTGTAGTCTTATGAGCAAAAATTCTATTTTGTGAGCTCCTGGCATTAGAGCTCTGAGCGAGCAATGTGGCTACTGCATAAATTAGTTTACTCTGGACCCATCCTTCCTGAGCTAAGACTCACACCGACTCAGCTTAGAGGGAAGACTGGTGCCGGGGAACGCCCGGAAAGTCACAACTACCTTCCCCCTCACTCCCCCAATGACCCTTGCCCTATGCCCAGAGGAAGGCAATAAACCTCCGGGATCCCTGGGCCAAGGCTACGACTGCAATCTTCCCTCTAAGCTGCGGAGTCTTGTAAGCAAAAATTCTACTCTGTGAGCTCCTGGCATTAAAGTCGTGAGCGAGCGATTTGGCGACTGCATAAATGAGTTTGCTCTGGAGCCCTCTTTCCTGAGCGAAGACAAAAATGTGTGAGCCGGAGGCTAAAAACCTGTGAGCGAGCTCACGCTAACTCAGCTTAGAGGGAACACTGGCTACGAGAGCCGAGCACTGACTCATCCCCTCCTGCCTGCCCTCTCAAGGTCTGCCTAACTCCAAAGAATCAGCACCATTTCACAGAGTAAGCACGCCGGTCCATTCCTGATTTTTTTAGTGTGCTCTTGTGACGTGAGCTGATTACGAAGGAAGGGTGGGGGGGGGATTTACATCTCCTACGACAGTTAAAACCATCTCCTCCCCCCCCCCCCCCCGCCATTGTATCTCACCCTGTGCTGTGGGGAATTACCCAGCAAGCCCCAGGGGCAGAAGCGTTACCTCTCTGCTGATACTTGGAAGTTCCGCCATGAGTTGTATGGCACTGCCATTGTGGGATTGGCTTGAACTATCTACTGGACAGTATCACCCCAAGGGAAGGATTTAAGGAAATGACTGATGCCATCAAAACCACTCAAAGACCATCTCGTTTACAGAAAGCACTTTATTATTGTTATTGTTATTATTCATGATTTTATTGTTTTATCTGGTTTTCTGTATGGGCTTATGCCCCTTGTAAGCCGCCCTGAGCCTGCTCACGGGGAGGGCGGGGTAAAAATGCCTAAATAAATAAATAAATACTGCTCCATCATGAGCCATTTGAAGGAAGGAAGAGAAGGCTTGTTCCCGGCGTAGGCGAGGAACTGGGATGCCAGCCTCCAGGTGGGGACTGGGGATCCCCAGGAATCACAGCTCATCTCCAGACTACAGAGATCAGCTTTCATGGAGCAAACGGATGAGTTGGAGGGCGGACTCTGTGGCATCGTCCCCCACTGAGGTCCCCGTCCTCCCCAGGCTCCATCCCCAAATCTCCAGGAATTTCCCAAACTGGAGCTGGCAACCCTACCCCCTTCCCCTGCAAGTGGTCAGGTCCACCCCGCCCCCAGCTCGAGATCTATCTGGGCCCAAAGACTCCACAACAGAGCCACGTACAAATGTCAGGGGGGGAAGACCCGCATTCGGAATCGGCGGCAGGGGTGTGCTAGACATAGGGTGGCCCCTGGCAATCCCTGCCTATTACCATTGGTCTCCAGACGACCGAGATCAGCTCCCCTGGAGAAAACGGCTGCTTTGGAGGGCAGACTCTATGGCATCGTACCCTGCTGACGTGCCTCAGGTCCCCAAACCCCTCCCTCCCCGGGCTCCACTCCCAAAGTCTCCAGGTATTTCCCAACCCGGAGCTGGCAACCCTACCCCGGGGCAGTAGCTCAGCTCAACACAGGGGCTCAGACCCCTCCCAGCCTCCAGTGGCACCTCCTGGGCCTGCGCAAACCACCAACTAGATCCACAACCCAACACCTGGGGCACTGCATGCGCACCCTCGCTGGCATCTTTATGTCTTTTTTAAAATGGAGGCAGCCCCGGGTTGGACCCATCTAGTTTTGCACTTAGTGATTCTGGAGCCCTGGGCCAGTGTGGTGTCGTGGTTAAGTGCGCGGACTCTAATCTGGGAGAACCGGGTTTGATTCCCCACTCCTCCACTTGCAGCTGCTGGATGACCTTGGGTCAGTCGCAAGTTCTCTCAGAGCTGTTCTCTCAAGGGCAGTTCTCTCTCAGAGCTCTCTCAGCCCCACCCACCTCACAGGGCGTCTGTGGTGGGGAAGGGAAGGGAAAGGAGTTTGTAAGCTGCTCTGAGACTCCTTTGGGTAGTGAAGGGCGGGGTATGAATCCAATCTCCTCCTCCTCCTCCTCCTCCTCCTCCTCTTCTTCTTCTTCTTCTTCCAAGCCCACTGATTCCGATGGATCGAGAAAGGCGGAAGGAACTCTCCTAATGACGGCACGGCTGACGCAGCGTAAACTTTTACGGGGAACCGCCTACTTCGTCCGACCTGTAAGGCGTTATCTTAAGTTGGCATATATACAGACCAAAGCACAGAGGGGAATTTTTAAAGAATGCGGCCGTTCAGCCTTTAAGAGGTATCGGTGAGAGGCGTAGCACGGAAGAAGCATTCCACGGTCTTTGAGAGCCATTGTTTCCAGCCTCCTCCCTGCGCCCCGTGGTCCTCCTATCTGCCAGCCGAGGATCGGCCTTCATGGGATGGACATGGGGAAAGTTTATGCCTCAATAAATCCGTTAGTCTCTGCAGCCCTTCAGGAGGCTGCTGCCTCTGCTGCTAACAGCCCCATAAAGCTGCTCCTCTGGAACATGTCACCAGCGGGGCCCAGGGGATCGTTCTTGTGCCCAAACCTAATATAAGTCGATCGTGTTTATATCTCTTTTAAAAATAGACACCGTCTATTCAAGTAGATGATGTTTTCCTTGATCTAGCCAGTGTGGTGTAGCAGTATTGGAGCACCAGTATTTATATTGGGGTGTGTGTGTGCTAACGAAGTATCTATGGCCAGGCCTGTATTTAGTTTATCCAGGTATTTATACCCTGCTTTTCTCCACAGTGGGGATCCAAAGCCCCTTACAATATCATTCTCTCGTTCTCCTCCCTTTGACAACAGCTCGGTAAGATAGGTTAGGCTGAGAGAGAGACTGGTCGAATCGGCATTTGCATTCTTAAATCAGTTTCGTGCTGCAGCGACGCCGTCTTTCTCTATGCTTGTTTGGAGAAGGTTCATTTAAAGCGGTGCGGAGGCGCGAGGACGGCGGAGCCACCACGAGAGGGTGATCAACATATGTGGACAAGCGAAATTATGCTGGCACAGTTGAAGTGTGAAAACAGTGTGAAAATGAAAGCAAATGTAGACAGGGTTTTTTTTGAAGATGGAGTCAGAAGGCTGGGACACCGGTGGGAAAGGCAAATGCAGATGAGAGAGAGAGAGAGAGAGAGGACAGAGATCAGTTCTCCTAGAGAGAACGGATGCTTTGGAGGCTCGACGCTGTGGCACACCACGGAGGTCCCCGCCCTCCCTAGGCTCCGCCCCCAAATCTCCAGGAGTCTCCCCACCAGTGTTCCCTCTAAGCTGAGTTAATGTGAGCTAGCTCACAGTTTTTTAGTCTCTGGCTCACGCATTTCTGTCTTAGCTCAGGAAGGAGGGCTCCAGAGCAGGCTAATTTGTGCAGTAGCCAAATCGCTCACTCACAACTTTAATGCCATTGGCTCACAAAGTAGAATTTTTCCCCACAAGACTTCACAGCTTAGAGGGAACATTGGCTAGGTCCCCTGGGGCCACCGGCAGGGGATAGGGGGCAGGGTTGCCAGATCCGGGTTGGGAGCAATGTTCCCTCTAAGCTCTGGAGTCTTGTGAGCAAAAATTCTCCTTCGTGAGCGACTGGCATGCAAGTTGTGAGCGAGGGATCTGGCTACCGCACGAATTAGTTTGCCTCTGGAGCCCTCCTTCCTGAGCTAAGACAAAAATGTGTGAGGCGGAGGCTTAAAAACTGCGACCTAGCTCACACAAACTCAGCTTAGAGGGAACACTGGTTGGGAGACTCCTGGAGATTTGGGGGCGGAGCCTAGGGAGGGCGGGGACCTCCGTGGTGTGCCACAGCGTCGAGCCTCCAAAGCATCCGTTCTCTCTAGGAGAACTGATCTCTGTCGTCTAGGGATGAGCTGTAAATCCAGAGGTGCCCCTAGGTCCCACCTGGAGGTTGGCATCCCTCATCTCCCAGCCCCTAGACTGACACTCTAACCAATACACCACGCTTTGATGCAGTATATAATAAAAACCATACATTCCGCACTGGAAAACCCAAACTCTGAAGACTGCGGAACACTTACGAAGTACTTGTTCATTCGCTATAAACGGGGAGGGGCTGCGGCTCAGGAGTAGAGCCTCTGCTTGGCATTCAGGAGGTCCCCCGTTCAACCTCCCAGCAGCCCCAGTTAAAAGGACCAGACCGGAGGTGATGTGAAAGGCCCCTCAGCCTGACACCCGGGAAAGCCGATACTGGTCTGAGTAGACAAGACTGACTGTGATAGACCAAGGATCCGATTCAATAGAAGCCAGCTTCATGTGTTCGTGGTTTCTTCTCACCTGGCAATCATAGGGATGACC
>NW_015171588.1:0-5539 GCF_001447785.1 Gekko japonicus | reverse complement strand
TTGCAGACCCCCCCCCCCCCGATAGCAATCCAAAACAGTCCAGTGGCAGCTTTAAGACCAAGTTTTATTCAGGTACAAGCTCCCCCTCCTCTGTGAGGGACAGATCTGCACATTCCCCCGCCCTCCCCCATAGCTAGCAATCCAAAACAGTCCAGTGGAGCCTTCTGACAGACTTGCGGTGATGCCAGGGGGCGTGGCAATATGCAAACGAGTTATGCTAATGGGTTGTGCTAATGAGCTCCTGCACCTCTTTTTCTACGAAATGACCCCTGCCAATAAGGGTAGGGAGGCCAACCTCCAGGTGGGACCTGGGGATCCACTGGAATTACAGCTCATCTCCAAACTAGAGAGATCAGTTCCCCTGGAGTAAATGGCTGCTTTGGAGGGTGGACTGTATGGCACTGTACCCAGGGGTCATTCCGTAGAAAAAGAGGTGCAGGAACTCATTAGCATAACTCATTAGTATAACTCATTTGCATATCCCCCCCCCCTGACGTCACCGGAAGCGTGTCAGAAGGCAACACCCACCGCTCAGGTTCCACTGGACTGTTTTGGATTGCTAGCTATTGGAGGGGGGACGGACGTGCAGATCTGTCCTCGCAGAGGAGGGAGAGCCTGTACCTGAATAAAACTTGGTCTTAAAGGTGCCACTGGACTGTTTTGGGCAGGGAGCCTCTGCAACTTACCTGGCTGCTTCTTGCTCTGACTGAGGGCTGCTGGGAGCAGGGGGTGGGGCTTGTTGCATGTGCCCGCCCCCTGGGCTCTTTACTGCCGGCGCTCCGCTCCTGTGCGCTCCTGCAGGAAATGACCCCTGACTGTACCCCACTGAGGTCTCTGTCCTCCCCAGGCTCCATCCCCAAAACTCCCCAGGGGTTTCCCAACCTGGATTTGGCAACCTTATCCCCCCCATCCCCTGCTGGTTGCCCGGGGGTGGGGACTTAGCAACCTTAAATGTGGGGCCAGGAAGCCCCACCCCCTGCCCAGAGTGAATTTTGATCAGCAGCCCTCTTGCTGGTTTAAAGATTTCCCTAGGAATTCAGGTCCACACGCATTTCCAAGCCCACCTTTCAAGCCAAAAGGGCTCAGAAACCAGCTTTTCTTTTTAACGCAAGCCGATATTTCCAAGAAGTTGAACTCAGCAACCACTGTGTGGGTCTTTGCTGGCACGCGCCTGAGCACAGAATCACTGAAAGCACATGAGAAAAGTGCACAAGGCTTGGATTTGCGTGATGTGAGAAATTATTTCCACCACCACCCCTTCTTCCACGCCAAGGTGGCTTCCGCACATTCCCCAGGAGATCTAGCGTCCTAGCACCGAACAGCTCCCACACTCCTTTGGTTTAGAAAGGTTCCTGTGTACCTCCCTAACCTGCCCTGAGACATAAACACTTGCACAGAGAGCCATTTTTAAAAAAAAGCATACAGAAAAAGTTTGTCCATCTGCAAAGTATGGAGAGTTTAGCCTACACATAGGATTGCCTGCGAGAGTGAGAATGCACAGAGATACAAGTACCTGAGCCGGGTAATGCTTGCCCAAATGGGTCTTGATTTCTGGACTCGAGTGTGAATGGGGGAGAGCCAATAACACACCTCAGGACTTGGACACCCGCCTTTCAAGAGAGCACGATGCCTACCAGCAATTTTTGTTTTCTTGCCTAACCCTGTTAATGCATTTCTGGTGCGTATTAAGAAGTTTGCACGAGCGCCCAGTACTTAACTTATTTAAGTGTGTGTGTGTGTGTGTTTATGAAAATCTGCTGCACGAATAACATTCCAGCCCAGGGGGAAAGATGCATAATAGAATCTGTGTCTTTGAGACCCATGGAGACTCCCCCAGACTTAACCTAGTAATTTGGAAGCAAGTCCTGTTGATATTTCCATGCTGCCCACTGGGAAGAGTGAAGCGCCTGTGAGCCGTGTTCCCTCTAAGCTGAGTTAGTGTGAGCCAGCTCACGGTTTTTTAGCCTCCGGCTCGCACGTTTTCGCCTTCGCTCGGGAAGGATGGGGCTCCAGAGCAAACGAATGTATGCAGGAGCCAAATCGCTGGCTCACCACTCGAATGCCAGGAGCCCACAAAGCAAAATGTTTGCCCACAAGACCCCACCGCTTAGAGGAAGCGCTGCCTGCGAGGCACTCCTGGAGATTAAGGAGAAGGGAAAGCGCATGCAACACATGAAGAGTCTGCCGATCTGGGTGCCAAAGAGTGCAAGATCTGGCAGGAGACACCCAACCAGGGCTCCCTCTAAGCTGAGTTAGTGTGAGCCAGCTCACAGTTTTTTAGCCTCCGGCTCACACCTTTTTGTTTTAGCTCAGGAAGGGATGGCTCCAGAGCAAACTAATTTATGCAAAAGCCAAATCGTTTGCTCACAACTTTAACGCCAGTCGCTCACAAAGTAGACTTTTTGCTCACAAGACTTCGCAGCTTAGAGGGAACATTGCACCCAACCCCTGGCGGCCAGCTCCATCCCTTGACCTGGAAGGAACCCCCCCCCTTACCATTTCGACCGCCCGGGGGTCCAGCTGACCGGGAGGAGCCGGCACCGAAAACTGGATCTTCTTCCGCTCCTTGGGGTCCATCCTGGAGTCCGCCGCTCGGCCGGAACCGGAAAGTCTCCGGCTCTGCTGCTGCTGCTGCTCCTGCTCCGGGTCTCTTCCCAGCCCCTCTGGATCCACAACCTCCCTCTCCCCCCTGCCGGCAGGCTGTGCCCCCGACCCTCCTTTGCCCCTCAGCAACAGCAGCGCCCGGTGCCAACTTTGGGCTCTGCACGAGGCGAGTGGAGAAGGTGGCAGCGCCCAAGTCTCATGCCTGCCTGCCTGCCGTGCTGGGAACTGACGGTGGAGGGAGACCGGGGAGGAGGGCAGGAGTTTCTCTCTCTCTCTCTCTCCTTCCTTCCTTCCTTCCTTCCTTCCCTCCCTCCCTCCCCCCCCCTCTCTCTCTGGCAGCTGAATTTTTTAATCCTTTCCTCCCAACAGGCAGGTAGGCATCAGGGCTCTCTGGCTCCTAACAAGCCCTCGGCTGGGCGCCCATTAAAGCCATGCCAGGGAAAAGACACCAGCTGCCTCTCTCTCCCCGTTAACCCTTTGGGGAATCAGCAAGGTACTGGGGGGGGGGGAGAGTCCAGTGTTCCCTCTAAGCTGAGTTGGTGGGGGCCAGCTCACAGTTTTTTAGCCCCTGGCTCACACATTTTTGTCTCCGCTCAGGAAGGAGGGCTCCGGAGCAAACTAATTCATGCAGTATCCAAATCGCTCGCTCACAAGTTTAATGCCAGTCGCTCGCAAAGTAGGATTTTTGCTCACAAGACTCGACAGTTTAGAGGGAGCATTGGGGGGGACTTAGGGCAAAAGCGTCACTCCGTCACCATCCCAAGAGCCCTGGTTTGGTTTTGTCTTAGCGTCAGGTCTCAGGACACAGGGAATCAGTTCTTGCTTTGCAGAGGCCCCGCTCACACCGAGGATTTGCCGTGCTAAAGGCCCAAACGTCGGGCGGTTTCCTGGGGCGCGATCACACCGCAACATCTGGGAAGCGTAGTGCACCCGTGGCGTCCTGCCGAAGATGCAGAGTTAAAAAGTACCGAGGAAAGTGCACTCGTATCCGGGAGACGCCGGCACAGGCAGGCGTCCGATTGCGGGAGCGCTAGTATCCCGTGGCATCCGGCGGCACCCATCCACGTCCCGCCGCAAACCGGATGTTTTTCATAAGCGCATGCGCACAAACACAAAACTGAAAGCAGTGCTGCTCCGCGGGACTGCGCATGCGCACAAACGCAAAACGCTTGCTGCGCTGCTTCTTTGCCATGCTCCAGCATCACCGTGTGATCGCCAGCTAACAGTCTAAGCGTGAAGGCTCGGGGGATCGTGTGATCGGGCTACTGTGCTTTATTTTGCTCCAGGGAAAACAGCCATGCCCTCCCCCCCGCATTATCTGGCCCGTGTGACCGGGGCCCTGGTTTGGTTTTGTCTTAGGGTCAGGTCTCATGACACAGGGAATCAGTTCTTGCTTTCTTGACTTCCTTGGAGGCCTTCCTCCTGAACAAGGGCCCAAAGTGGCTTAGGTGCAGTATTCCCTCCAGGCTGAGTTAGTTTGAGCCAGCTCACAGTTTTTTAGCCTCCGGCTCACAGATTTTTGTCTTCGCTCGGGTAGGAGGGCTCCAGAGCAAACTGACTGATGCAGCCGCCAAATCGCTCACTCACAACTTGAATGCCAGGAGCTCACAAAGTAGAATTTTTGCTCACAAGACTCCACGACTTAGAGGGAATGTTGCTTAGGTGGTTCCCTTCCTCCATTTTATCCTCACAACAAGACTGTGAGGTAGGTTAGGCTAAGAGTATGAGTGGCCCAAGGTCACCCAGCTAGCTTCTACAGCAGAGCAGAAATTTGAACCCAGGTCTCCCAGGTCCTACTGGGCGATTCGGCACTGGCGTTTCCCTCCACTGTTTTAGCAAACCCCACCTTGGAACAGAAATTCCCCTCCGCATTGCATGCCAGCTTTCACTTCCTTTGATCATCGGGTTTTATGGTACCCTCTGGACTTTCTTTGATCATTGAGTTTTATGGCACTGTCTGCATATATTTATGGCTGCTTTATGGCCATTCAGGGGGACTTTGCAGTCAGTACGTTTTCCCCAATGTGTTTTGCTCTCTCTAGTAGTCCCAGAAGAAGAAGGAGAAGACCCTGATGCTGGGAAAGACTGAAGGTAAAAGAAGAAGGATGAGATGGTCGGACAGTGCCGTTGATGCAACAAACATGAAATTAAGCAAACTCCGGAGGACGACAGAAGACAGGAGGGCCTGGCATGATGTGGTCCATGGGGTCGCGAAGAGTCGGACTCCTGTGACCGAACAACAAAAAGTAGTCCCAGAGGGAGCAAAACATACGTGGAAAAGGGGGAGGGACTCAAAGCAATAGCGACAAACGAGTGACAAAAATGACAGTACGGAAGTGGCCAATATGTGGTTTTGAGCTGCACCTTTTCCTCGGTGTTGAGAAAATGTGGAGCGAATGCCAGATACAGAACCGGCCACTCTGACCCGGAAGAAAGGGGAGGACCGAAGATACGCAGAGTGCTCAGGTACAATGGCAGCTGCCGAGCCCCAACACCTTTGGAGGACAGAGAAGGGTGTTCAGCTCCAAAGCCTTGATTAAACTCCAGGCAGACCTAAGGTTTCACTGGGGCTGGTTGTCTGGCCAGTGGGTAGCACTGCCAACCTCCAGGTGGCACCTGGAGATCTCCCACGATTACAATTGATCTCTGGCAACCCAGATCAGTTCCCCTGGAGAAAATGGCTGCTTTGGAGGGTGGACTCTACGACATGCTGGAGTCTCTCCCCTCCACAAACCGTGCCCTCTCCTGACTCCAAGCCCCCCCCCCAAAATCTCCAAGTATTTCCCAACCCAGAGCTGACAACCCTACTAATGGGGCCAAACAGCTCCCTGCCAGTCATCCGCAGTACAAAAGGTGACTGGCATCTCATTCCTGGGTTCATGCCAAACCGAGCCTCTGTAGGAAGGGGTGGATAGCAGTGTTCCCTCTAAGCTGA